>NW_027430785.1:0-3809 GCF_044706935.1 Curcuma longa | reverse complement strand
GATTGTGAAAGAATAGCAGATTCAGGAATCTAATATTTGCTAATGCTGAATTCCGATTGTTTATCTGAGTTTCCTAGGCTTCGGATCTGATAATTCTGTTATATGCTACTTCTGGAAGTTGTAACTTTATTGATCTATTGTAGCTATATCTTACTGATGTTATATTGCTGTGAATTTTTGAAATGTTGATAGGATTCAGAATACTTTGAAATGTTATGTTATTGATGATATTGTGCTGCTACAGATTTGTCAGATTCTGTAGAATTGCAGTTCCTGTTTCTGGTGAATGCTGAATTCTGGTTTTGTTTTGGATTGTCTGAGATAGACAAAGGTTGTACTATGAATCTGTTATAGATTGTTGGTGGAAACATGTAACATAAGGGAAAGAGCAGTAAGAACAAAATGACTGTTGGAGTTGGCTGAAAGTGGTTAAATGCTGGAAGTATCTGGGAAAAATGCTGGAGCTGTGTTCTGGTTTGTCTGAGACAGACAAAAGTTGAAGTGTGGGGGAGAGCTGAGTGTTTGATTACTGTTAGTTTCTGAGCAATGGAATAGAGAACTGAAATTTTGATGTGGAACTGCTGGATCAATGCTGCTGTTCAGGTTTGCAGAAACAGGAAAAGCATGGTGAATAAGATATGTAATCTGAAATTGTGATGCTGGGAAGCTGCTGCAAGTCTAAAATAAGGAAGCTAAGTTGATATGAATCCATGGAGTATTGAATGAATGATCTATTTGTTTAAAAAAAAAAATTCAAGCTGAAAACAAGGTGAAATAAAGTTGAGATGGGGCTGAAATAGATTAAGCAGAGTTTTATGAGTTGTGAAGAAGTGAACTGATATGGTTTGGAATGTTCTTAATAAATCTATCATAAAACTCGAAGAGGATGATTGAAATGCAGTGAAATCAGATTGTATCAGTTGAGTTCAGAGAAAAAAAAAATAGAAAAAATGTGGAATGTATCAAGTTTGTGCCAAGAATCCGATTAAGTGATGAACCATAGTGAAACATACTTCATTTTAGTTGCTTCCTAAATAACAAATTGAAATGTTAATGTTCCAGAATCATTGATGGCAGCAAAGTAACAAAAACAGATTGAAATCAGAAAAATGGCAGTTTGAAATTTTTCAGCCTATTTCTGAAATTTTGAGAGGCTGATTAGGAGCTGATTTTTAAGGCTAAATGAGGGTGAATTAGCACTAGTAATCAAGCTACAAAAGGGAATTTTGGAAACTTTGAAGATGGAAAAAAGCTGAAATTCGGCAGATGTTGAATTGTTCTCTGATTACTGAAACTGCAGCTAGTAAAATTCAGATTTCGAGCTGAAATCTTACTGCGCTATTATTCAGATTTGAAGAATACTAAAGATAATATTATCTTGTTTAAGTTTGAATGGAAGAAATCATGTTAGAACTGGAACAAAGAAGCTTGAGTTTTAAAAGAAGTCAGTAGTAACTTCAGAGTGCAGAAATTGCAGGAATTGAAGAATGCTGAAGTGAATATGGAATTGCAGAAATTTTGGCTGCATTCTAGAGTCTGTGAAGATATTTTTAAGCTTCTAAAAATGAGCACTAGAATGGAGTTACAGAATCGGAAGTCTTGATTCAAAATCAAAATCAGCAGCAACTTTTGCAGAATTGAAAATTTATAAAATCTGGAGCTTGGACTTGATTTAAAAAAATCAGAAATGAAAAATTCTGAGAATTGCAGAAAAATGAAAAGAAGGAAATGCCATTGAGTTTCAGAAATAAGGTGATGGAAATTGAAGGAAACTGAATTGGAAATTCTGAAGAGAAGTAGAAAAGAATGGCCAAAGTCCAAACATATAGTATCTTTTGTGCCTAAATCTTCCACTTATTGAAAAATCAATTTCTTCTTATTCTTTCTGGTTTTGAACCGCAATCTGAACTGTTTCTGCTCTTTCTTTGTTGCTTTTCATTCTACCTTTATACTGGAATTTATATCCATAATAGTGGTAGAGAGTAGAAGATTAGCAAACTTATGGTAGTTCAAGAAACATGTGTAGCTTGAGTGCCCTCTACCAAAAAGCATACATTTTAGTTTAGAAGGAGAGCCACATAATGTTTATCCTGGGAGGTTTGAGTGATATCATGCTCAATTCATTCATGAAAGTGGAAGTTAGTATTTAGTAAACCGAAAGTAAAATGGGTGTCCAAGAATGCTTAAGATCTTTGAGATTTATTATTTTAGATGGTTGCTTCTTCGATTTACTAATCATGTTTCGAAATGTGTTTAGGGGGGTGCCATTGAAGTAGGATTTTAGTTTCTTTATTTGCTTGAGACAAGCAAGAATAAGTGTGGGGGATTTTGATGATTGGTTTAATTGGCATTGCATTTTACTTCGAATTAATAAACATTTGAGTTTATTTGGGTTAAATAAAGGGTTTTGGTATTAAAATTGATATTCATGATTTCTTTCGTGTTAATTCAAATTTTGATTGGTTTGTTAATTTTGGTTTTAGGTGAAGACCGGGAAAGTTGAATGAGCTCAAAATTAGCCAAATCAAGTCACTGTTGAACTTGGTTGATCAAATCAGTTAAAGCAGGCCAGCAATTGAGCCAGGACTTGAATCTAATGCTTGAACCGGACCAATTGCAAGTGAACCCGGTTCACTGGAGAACAAAACCAGCGATTGAGAAGAGAACAGTAGCTTCGCCATTTTTTTTGGATCGCGATTTCTTGCTCCGCGCGCGCAGCATCGACGGCGAGCTCCGTTCACAGCTACGATCTCAGTCATCTTCCGTCCTTAATGGCATCTTCCGCGATCATCAGTAGCTAGCAAGAGGGACGTTTTCCAGATCAAACCATTTCCATCTTCTGCATTCCGCCGAACCAGCAGCTTCAAAGGGCGTTCCCTTGATCTGTGATTTCCATCGATTGTAGGGTTTCTTTGGAGTTCTCCACGGCTCTCTACAACTGATCCACTTCCATCTTCATCAAATTTGGTCGATCGGATTTGTATCCAGATTTATACCACGATGTCCTCTGTTTTTTCACGCGACGAAGATTCCAGCTTCAAAGGGCGTTTCCAATGGCTGGAATGTTCCGATCTAATGGCTGGAAGATTCGGAAGAGGCTATTGAGAACTACAAGGGCGTTCCCTGAGGTTTCTTCGCAGATCTGTGAAGAGAAGGAAGTTGATTTTGATTTGAGTTTGTGAACGATTTTTCTAGCATTTCTTAACCTAGATCTAGTAGTTGTTTCATCGTTTAAGTCATGTTCAGATTACTTTAGCATAGAAACAGCTCAGTTTTTGGTTTGAAATAGAAAGACAATTTGAGTTCGACAATTTGATTTTGGAAATTCTGCTTTAAATCTATGTTCTGAATTTTGCAGTGGTAGATGTTTTCGTATTAGATTTTTGTAGTTAGCTTGTTAAATCTAAGATGGTATGATAGTTTAATTGCATTAGAGTTAGTTGATTTGATTTCATTTAGAGTTAGATTTCTTGTTAATTTTAGTTTTATTTGATATTTTACCATTTTTATCATTAATTCTGCATTTAGTTAGTTTAATTTTCCAGTTAATTAGTTTTCTTAGTTTAAACTGTAATTTTTTATTTTAATCATTTTGTTTAGATTTCAATTCAAAAGCTTGTTTAGATGTTTTGATTAGCTATAGAAAAATCCAAAAACAAAAGAGCTAAAAATCTAATTCAAACACACTTATCAGTATCCTTGGAAAAATACGACTTGGGACTCCATGCTACACTTTTATTTTTAGTTTTGAATTGTTTTGATCTATATCAATTTGATGCACCACGTGACACGTAGAATGGTAGACACCA
>NW_027430784.1:0-1403 GCF_044706935.1 Curcuma longa | reverse complement strand
AACCTAAGTCAAATAGCCTTAATTTCCAAAATGGAACCCAAAGTCATAGAAGAAGCATTGTCAGATCCTGACTGGATCATAGCAATGCAAGAAGAGTTAGCCCATTCCTAAACCTGAAAACAAATCAATTATAGAAACTAAATGGGTATTTAGAAATAAAACAGACGATAAGGGTGAAGTAGTTAGAAACAAAGCCAGACTAGTAGCCAAAGGGTTCAGTCAAGTAGAGGGACTTGACTATGACGAAACCTATGCACCCGTAGCTAGACTTGAATCCATACGAATGTTGTTAGCCTATGCGGCACATAAAGGATTCAAGCTCTATCAAATGGACGTTAAGTCCGCATTCCTAAACGGGTTTATAAAAGAAGAAGTCTATGTAGGACAACCACCAGGGTTTGAAGACAAAGACCACCCTGAATATGTCTTCAAACTAAAGAAAGCCCTTTATGGACTTAAACAAGCTCCTAGAGCGTGGTATGAAAGGCTTTCCACTTACCTAGTAACTAAAGGGTTCCAACAAGGACAGATAGACCCATCCCTATTTGTGAAAAATATAGAAAAGGACTTCTTCACTCAAAATATTTAAAAGAATTCATAAATCTAATGAAAAATGAATTTGAAATGAGTTGGGTAGGTGAACTTCACTTTTTCCTAGGACTTCAAATTAAACAAACCAAAGATGGAAATTACATATATCAAAGTAAGTACGCTAAAGACTTAATTTTTAAATTTGGAATGGAACACTCAAAAGAAATCAACACACCTATTGCAACAAATTGTAACATAGATAGTGACCCAAGTGGAAAACAAGTAGACTTAAAATACTATAGGAGTATAATTGGAAGTCTACTATACCTAACTGCAAGTCGACCTGATATATTATTTGCAGTAGGTATATGTGCTAGGTACCAAGCAAATGCTAAAGAATCACATTTAACCGCAGTTAAAAGAATACTAAGATATATCAAAGGAACCTTAACTGTGGGAATGTGGTACCCTAGGAATAACAACTTTGACTTAGTTGGATATTCAGATTCAGATTATGCCGGTTGTAAACTAGACCGCAAAAGTACAAGCGGTGGATGCCAGTTCTTGGGTCCTTGTCTAGTTAGCTGGTGTAGTAGAAAGCAACACTGTGTTGCACTGTCTACAACTGAAGCTGAATACATTGCCTTAGGTGAATGTGTTGCACAACTCCTTTGGATGATGCACACATTAACGGATTTTAACTTAGAATATAAAAACACAAAAGTATTAATTGACAACATAAGCACAATCAATTTAACCAAAAATCCAGTGCACCATTCACGGACCAAACATATAGAAGTTAAACATCACTTTATACGCGATCACGTTGCTAAGGGAGAAATTGTACTCGACTACGTCGAGTCAAAATCAAA
>NW_027430783.1:0-3154 GCF_044706935.1 Curcuma longa | reverse complement strand
AACAATGTATCAAGTTTGAATTTTAGAAGCCATGTGATTTGTTGTGGTTCCAATTTATTGAAGCTTCTATGTTGTGAAGCTATGAAAGGCTTAAAGAAGTGCTAATACTGTGTTTATGATCAGGAATCAAAGTTGAAACAAGATTGAAAAAGAAAATATGTTTGAGAAGAGAAATGATGAGGAGTTGAAGTTGTGAATTGTTTTGCTTGGATGTCCTTCAACAAGTCAATTGTAAAGAAATCAAAGAAGGAGGATTGTTATTCAAGAAATTGTGAAGCACGATCAAGTCAGATCAGATTGAGAAAAAAAAAGAGATTAGAAAAAAAAGAGGCAAAATGCAGAAAAAAAAACAAGAAAACAATGTTCAAGTGAAGTATCAAAATTCTTATCAGCTGATGAATCCAAGAAAAATCTACTTCATTTTAGTCAATTCATAAACAACAAATTTGGACTCTAAACTTCCCAAATTGTTGATGGCAGCAAGAAAGGAAATCAGAGAAAAATAAAAAAAAAAATTCAGAAAAACCAGTACGTTTACAATTTTATTTTTTCAGCCAATTTTGCTATAATTTTTGAGGGGCTGATACTGAATTGAAATTGCATAGAACTTTGCATGGTCATTAGCATTATCAATCAAGCTTCATTATGGAAAAAGAATGGAGGCAAAACAACAAGAAACAAGAGAGAACAAGCCAAATTTTAGATTCAATTTCAGTAATTTTCAGAATTAAGCGTGCCAATGATACATTGAAATTATGGTTTCATGTGAAGTGAATTTTAGTTTCTGATGATTGGATGCTATTTCTTATCTCTTGTAAAACCTAGATGTGAAAGAATTGGGCTTGATTTGAAAGAGAAAACACAAAATGGCACATTTGAGGTGATGATAAAGAAAAGAAAAGAAGTAAAGAGTTTGTATCAAGGAGAAGAACTTCATGAGCTTGACTCATTTTTGATTCATGGATTCGAAGAACACACTGAAACAAATGGAATACAAGAGAAAGAAATCAGAAAAAGGGCAAGGGTTCATTGATGGCATTTAACTATACCCATGTTTATCACTTGCATTTATTCTCTTTTCTTGAATTCTTTCTCTTGAAATTTCACTTCTAAATTCCTATTTCATTTGTTTCAGTTCATGACTTCTCTATGTTTTCAATAAGCCTAGTATACGTAGATTCCAAATCAAGAATGGTAGTGGAGAGTAGAAAACAAGCAACTTATGGTAATGCATGAACTTAAGTTGCTTGAGTGAGCTCCATTTCACTTTGATCATGAATTAGAATTTAGGATGAGAGCCACTGATTTTATTCATTGAAAATAATCTCGTGAGATTTAGTGTGATACGTTTATCTAAATTAATCATGAAGGGTGAAACTTGCTATGTGGTTAATCAAATACAAGGGTTCATGGATTTAAGCTTTTAAGACCCTACAACTTAAATAATTCTCTTTAAATTGTTTCTAATCATGATTAAGAATGAACTAGGTGGGGGTATGATCTTAGTTTATTTTTTTGACTTGAGCGAGACGCTCAATGTTAAGTGTGGGGGAATTTGATGAGTTAGAGTTTTATGCATTTTTAATCGATTCATTTTGGATTTTTGTATGAAAATAAATTATGAAATGAATCGATTTGATCTTAATTGTCCTATATTGCATAATCTGAAGCTTGATTATAATTTTCATGATTTAATGGCAATTTTTGCATTAATTAGATTTTAATTGATTGTAGGGTTCAAATCGGACCAAGATCGAGCTAAATCGTGGTCGAATCGAGCCAATTTGCCTAAATTGATCAAGCCCACATGGAGGACATGACCTAGCTCAAGTTTGATCAAGATCCCTAAATTTTTTGGAAGCCCAAAGCTGCCTTAAACCTCAAATTAAATCTGCACCGTTGGATCAGAAATGAAGGGCTCAGATTAATCAATTAATCAGCGTATTTAATCAAAGTTGTAATCGGTGAACAGTGCCGCCGCTACTATGCTTCGTCCCGACGCGCTTCCTCTGTTGAGGAACGTAGCTGACGGCGTGCCCTTGTCCACCCGAATCAATTCCATCGCCATCCTTGATCCAAGAGGAGTTTGAATCCGGTTCTTTTGGTGAAATCCGACAGCTGGAGGAGGGTCTACGGAGAGGGTTTCTTCCGGCGGCCAACACCCCTGTTTCAGCTCGTTCCGGCCAACCACAACACAATCCGACGCCAGGATCTTCATCGGAGGGGTTCTCTGAGCTCTGTTTTGTGGACGCCAGAGAGGGTTTCTTCGGACTGAGCAGTGCTCGGGTTGCAAGGAAAACACACCAACGACCACGGGAAGATTCCATATAGATCAGTGAAGCCACATTGTGGAGTCACAAGCTGGTTTGACACCCAGTTGAGGAGAATCGAAGGAAGAAAGGAGGAGGATGAGTTTACTGCTTTTGCATTTCTGATTTCTGTTTCTAAAATTCAATTCTGAATGTTTCTGATAATCTCCATTCGTAGAAATCTTGTTGATTTGGTTATTTGGTGAATGTTTAGTCTTTGTTTGGATTTAGAATTACCATAGAATTTGCTTATCCCAACTTAATCCCTTCTTGCACTCCGAGTATGAAGTTCTGATAACCTTGGCACTATTCCGTGCCAAATCCGAAGTCGACTGTATCAGAGTGATTTAGCTTAGGTCAATGCATTTTAGGGTTTCGCCAATGTATTTCATTCGGTTTGTTTTCTTACTTGCATCCATTTCCTTGAAATTCATTTAGTTTGCATTTGAGTTTAGGTAACTGGTCTTTTAGGTTTTGAATAGTTTTTTTTATTTGCGCATTTGGGTTTCAACCATCACCTTGATTTGAATTTACATTTCTAGATTAGGAGATACTTCGGTTTTAATTGTATTTCATTAAATTATTGCATTTTCATTTTCATTTTATTTGAAAAACAACAAAACCCCATTTTCCTTCGAAAAACCCCAAAAAAATATGACACCCAAGCTTGAATTGAATAATTGTTTACTAGTCCTTAGAAAAATATGACTCGAGACCCCTATACTTCATTTATTTGAATTTATTATGGGTTTTCGATAAATTTATAAATTCTAATTTGCAACCCTACTCATGACACATAGCAATCTAAGGTTGTCAGAGAGCTATAGAACCAGGCTATCTGGGTG
>NW_027430782.1:0-4795 GCF_044706935.1 Curcuma longa | reverse complement strand
GTAATCACTTCAGCCCGATGATTCATCGTAGCATGATAGTGACTAACCAATCCATACCCAGAATGATACTAAACTCCATCATATCCAGCACTTGAAATCCACAGTAAGGGTATGACTATCGAATTTCAACTGCCATCCTCTAATCTTCAAATTCGTAATCAGTACTTCACCCGAGGGTAAAGAAACTGCTAGGTTACACGATCTAATCATCGAAATTCGCCTAATTTTCCTCAGAATGATCGATCCATCGATATCAGCCCTACTACGCCTCCGCTGCGCTTCCTTCTTGAGTAATAGCATAAACCGACCCAAACTCCGCGCTAGCCGGCTGAGTAGCTGAATAAGACGCAAACTGCCTCTCCGAGGACGGTCCTCTGAGTCTTCCACCACGTGGCAGCCTGATCACGGAGGTGGAATACAGCCAGCTCAACCTGCTCTGCCTCAGTGCAGGTAATATAAGTGAAAACCTCGATCACGTTCTCCAACCACGAACGTGCGAGCCATGGGTCAGATCCCCCATGGAATGTAGTCATCCGTTCCTTTACTGATTTGGCCAGTGCCAAAATCCGGCTCCTAGATCCCATCTGACTAGCTACCATCGGTACCGGATCCGGTATAGGTACCTCCGGAGTCAGAGGACTCTGCCCCGCTGAAGGAATATGGATAGGCTCCTGATGAACCATATCCTCCTCAGAAACCTCCGGGTCCGCAAACCTAGCAGGTCGTTTCCGTAGCCGACCACGTCCACGATTTCTAGGGGCCATGATAACACCTGGTAATATACAACTACAAATAAATTTCTAGAACAAAAGATAAATATACTAGAAACTTTACTTACAACTTGCTTGGAAGGTTCGTGCCGCTGTCTGTCCATCTCACATTCGGATCGAGTACTCAAAATTCGATAAAACCGATACGACGACAAATTCGGCGAGAAAGCAACTCATAAACCTACATGCTTGACCTAATAACCCTACAGATGAAATGATAGGTCACAGAGACTACAAATACGCAATAAATCCGACGGACACCGAGAACTCCAATGCAACGGAAATCCGAATGAACCTAGCCTGCTCTGATACCACTAAATTGTCACGCCCCGAGAAGGCCGTCCGAAAAATTTCGACAGCATCTCCCCTGTAACCGTGACAATTTCCCTGAATACATGCATAATATACTCAGCCACAGGCGGCTGGAATAGGACTACTCGTCCAATCAATACACACAACCACAGACAATTATAAATAAGGCCCACACGGCCACACGACAGCTAACACATGCACACTAAACAAAATAATGCGACAAAAGCAACACATACTAAGCGGAAAACATCGAAATCCGAATCAACATCCGATAACAAGTATAAATCCAACACACTACAGTCATAACAAATCCAAACTATAACGACATGTCCACGAATAGTAAATATACTAGAAACAACGACAGACCAAATGCAACTAACAGGAAAACCCTCCAAGATGAGACAGCAGCAGTCGACCGAACTCCAAGCTCCAAGTACCTATCTGTTACCTGGGGAGAAAACAAAAAACCCCAGGGTCTGGGTAGTGAGCATTAGATGCTCAGTGGGTACAGGAAATGTGCATGTAAGATAATCATAAGGAACAACAAGGATATACAAGTCTAAGTAAACATGTATAGAAGAAACAAGATAACACATATATGGTAGCAGGTATCAACAGAGTATCAAGAGTATCAACTAATCAAGCATGGTATATCAACGGGGACGATATGGAAAGATCAACTGTGCAACAGGTATAGAATCAGGTACATGTAAGCATGTATGTAATGTCATACAAGTGCAACAATCATGGCAAATAAATGCAACAATCAACATGCATATGAATAAAGTAAACTATGTAATAACCTACCAACGAATGCATGTAATATGCATCAACCATCGCAATCAAAAATAACAAGTCAAGTCACTGTCTGCACTCGTCGTCCCCAGCCATTCCTCTCGGAAATGAACATGAGGTGCACAACAGGACATACTGCGCAAACTCCAGCAACTGACCACTAAAAATAAGTGGGGAGTGGCAGTGTAGCAGGAGGGCAATGTAGCCAGTCCTGGTCGCACCCAACTGTAGTGCAACCTCTTACCCATGTGACACCACAACACGGCATCAGGTAAGAGCCAACAACATTCAACACCTACAACTACTATGGATGCATGATGATCATCCCAACATGTAATAGCTAATTTAATTAGCATGCTCAACAGGAATCAGCAGGGATCAACATAGGTCAATGATATCATGGTTAAGATTATTCTAGCCAGGAATAGATCAGATGGAGATCATACAACAGGTAACAAGCAACGAATCAGATGAGTATCAACTGGATAAATTCTACTGAAACAAAGGTATCAACATGATATCAAATAGATCATTATAAGATCAAACAACAGGTATCAACAGTGATAATCAAGGGTATCAACTAAATATGATGATCATCCAACATGTAATAGCTAATTTAATTAACATGCTCAACAGGAATCAATAGGGATCAACATAGGTCAATAATATCATGGTTAAGATTATTCTAGCCAGGATTAGATCAGATGAGAGTCATACAACAGATAACAAGCAACGAGTCAGATGGTATCAACTGGATAGATTCTACTGAAACAAAGGTATCAACATGATATCAAATGGACCATATAAGATCAAACAACAGGTATCAACAATGATAATCAGGGGTATCAACTAAATACTATCTATACAATATGGATATCAACAGAATAGATCGAAAGCAACAATACATGCACAGAAAAGGAATTCCTGTATTGACCAAGTACAGGGGTACCCACCTGATCAGAAGTCTGTCCACGCTAGAACCCCTAGAAAATATAATCAGACTCCGTGTAATAGGACCAACCAAATCAAGGTCCTGCAACAAACGATAATACAATACTTACTACAACCATACTGTATCAAATTACAATAATTAAAATTCTATAACTCACTCCCACTCATCCAATTAACCCTAACCCATGGTTAAAGATTAACTCAACATTTACTCGCAACTAAACTAATAGAATCATACCAAACCATAATTAGTTTTAACTCTAATTTAACCTAACCCGAAGTTTAGTTAATCTAACCATTTAGGTCTTGTTAACACAACCTAATTAATTAATTAACTAATTAATTAATTAAATTAATTGTATTAACCTCAACCCTTGTTTGATCATTACGACCTAACCAACTTTACCAACAAATTGATCAATATAACACATGGAAAAATCAAACCGATGGTTCTACCATTTCCAACAGTAGTCTACAACATCATTAAATTCAAGAATTGATCCACCCATTTAAACCCATCTGCTCACCTCATAATCCCAACCGAACAATAACTCTAAGCCACAATTCCATTGCTAAACCATAAGCCTAACAAAATAGCTAAGACAACTACAAGAACATTTACCTCAGATTGAAGCCCTAGCTCTCCTTCGATTTGGTTCTTCCTTGAGGCAGAACCACAAGATTCAAGGAAATTGAAGGTCGTGATCGGTTCCCAAATCACCCAACAACTTCCCGATTTCTTCTTCCTTTGCTTCCTGGCAGCAACTTCCTCAATCTCGGTCGGTCAGCCCTGACGTGGAGGCGGCGGCTGCTCAGCGACAGGGAAAAGCAACGCCGGACCGCGGTGTTTGCAGGCGGGGCGCGACGGTGGTGGCGGCGGGGCAGATTTGCGACAACGGCGACGGCAAGGAGGCGCGGCGGCGTCGAGCTAGGCGTGCTGCTAGGGAAGGAGATTTCGCCGACAGCGAGGAAGGGAAGGCTCCTTCTCCGTGCTATGGGCGACGAAGGCGGCGGTGTTGGGCAGCAAGGCGACAAAAGGAAAGGAGGAGAGGAGGCGGCAGTGTCGGCGTGCCTTTCTCCTGGCTTCGGCGGAGACGGCGCGAACAGAACAAGGAGGAGAAAATCGCGATGAGAAGAAAAACTTTCGGCTACTGTAGGTTTTTCTCAACCGGTCCTTTATACCTTCTCAAAGCTTCTTAATGGTCAAGATCCAATTACAACCCATTACCAAAAGCCCACAATCCATTCCAACAACCAATAACTTAAAATCCCATCATATTTCGTTTAAATTTAATTAAGTTTTAATTAATCAAACCTTAATCAATCTTAGAGTTAATTCTAATTAAACTTCCTCTAAATACAGATAAATTTTATTTATCATAAAATCCGTATGTTCCGGTATTTTACCCATCTACATCACTCACATCCCACTACATAATTCGTTATACACCCAGTAATCGCCTTTATAGTCCACCCAGTTACGGGTGACTTTTGACGAAACCAAAGCATATAACTCCTTATGTTGGGAACCATGGTGACTTCAGGTCCAAGGACTAATAGTCATACTAATAGCCACATGAGAAAGTATATGACACTCATATAACGATCCATGATACTTCCTCATGGCGGGTCATTCAGTATACATTCTCTAATGCATACCCATGTGTCAACTTGATATCTCATATCCATGACTTGTGAGATCAAATCATCATGTTGACCTACATGCTAGTCTCTATGCATTAACATTGTCCTTGAATGTTAATACTTGACTAGGAATAGTTTAGTGTAGTGTTCTCTATATCATCTCACTATCGATTCAACCAATCGATTGATATAGATACGAACCTACTACACAAGGACGCTATTATACTTAGTTTATTTGGCACTAATACAAGTAAGTATAATAACCACAAAAGTAATGCCTTTATAAAATATAGAAATATGATACATGTAGTCCATACATCAAT
>NW_027430781.1:0-47278 GCF_044706935.1 Curcuma longa | reverse complement strand
GCAAAGTTCTAGGGCCTCAGTCAGTCGGGCTCCTCTCGTCGACTTCTACCAAGTCCTTTGAGCTTCCTCTATGTTAATGTATTTCTCAGCACGAGCAAGAAGCTCATTGTAATCTTACGAGGGTTTCTTTGATAAGGAGTAGAAGAAGTCTCCTTCTCTTATTTAGTCCTTGGGTGAAAGCAGCCGTTTGAATCTCAGGCACGACTGAGCGTTCACTAGCCCTACTTTGATAAACCGTTGTATGTATTTGCGCAGGGATTCCTGCGACTTTTCTTTGAAATTAAATAAGCTAAGAGTAGGTAGGTACTTCTTAGAGCTAGAAAAATGACATAGCAACACATGACAAAGTCGTTAAAGGACTGTATGGATCCGGGCCACAACGTGTTGAACCATTGCTACGCGGGTCTGATTAGCATGGTGAGGAAGACTCGACATTTGACCCTACGAATACTGATGCAGTAATGTTGCATTTTCAAAACAACACAGGTGATTCTTTGGGTTAGTTGTGCCATTATACTCATTGATGTGAGACAGACGAAAATGCCTAGGCAGTTCTTCCTTCAAAATACCCTCTGAAAATGACATTTGTTGCATGATTGCTCTTTTGGAAAGTAAAGGTCCAATTAGCACGGGACTTGTAGATCGCTTGTTTGCATGATTTATCGTGGTGGCTTCTTTTGAGCTTTAAGTCGTGGACTCAACCATCAACATAACCCTAGTCGAGATTGTGACCTCCTCTTCTCCAATGACTTGTGGGGCTTGGCTTTATCGCAAGGCCTCCTCCACTATAGTAATAACCATGTGGGAGAGTTGTTCCCGTGAGATGGGGTCTCTAGCCGTCTCGATGATTGTCGATAGAGAAGGTTGACACTATTCGATTGACTCCTTGGGTTGTTCGATCATTGTTCTTCTCATACTAACCATCATGACCTTGTTTGTATCAAGTTCCCATAGATGACGTCTGGTTGACTCCTTCGGTTGATGTTCGATCATTGTTCTCCTTGTGCTAACCATCGTGACTTTTTTTTTGTATCCAATTCTAATAGATGAAGCCAATTTGATGGTGCTCTTCCTCGCGCTCGAGACACTCCTCTCCTTCCTCCCTGAGACCATGGCGGAATACGTCCTTCGGTTGGTTAGGACTCAGTGGTTTATGAATCAAATTAAAGTACATAAGCGGGGGTTGGCGTTGTCGATGTGGCCCTCCAATGGTCAAGTTAACTCCAAGCTGAAGAAAAGCGGCTTGTGTATGCACGAGGGAATGAAAGAGAGAGAATACTAATGAAGGAGAAGAATAACCTCCGCTTGAGAGAAGAAAACCCTACAATCACCTACCTTCATTGAGCTTTATATAGCCATGGAGGTAGAGTATCCACGTAGGCTGCCACGCGAACCTTAAGCGAGCCATGTAAGCAATCGCATAAGCGAAGCACTCCTCGTTGGCCGCCTACACACTTGGGGAAAGCCTGGGAGGGTGGCAACCATTGGCATGTATCTCTAACACTGTCGAGCCATTAGCCAGGTGTCAACTTTAGTATAGGCTATTTCACTAGAGTTGGTTTCGTGTCAAGGAATGCTAGGAGTTGAGATCGAAGAGAGTCCGTTTAGCAGGGCTATAACTTCGGAACCACTGTAGCTGTGTCAGAAAAAGAGGTTGGAATTTGATGGGATCTGATGATTTAGAGGGCATCAATTGACGTATGAGATGAGACCAAGATGGGGGCAACAACTTGATTAGATTTACTTAGGTGACATATTACTTAATTATTTGCTTAAAAAATTAAATAATTTCTCATATATATTATAATATTTTTTTTAAAAATTAATAATAAAATTAATAATTTATTATAAAAGAATATTTTAAAGAGTTATTTGAATACGTAAATTTGGGGATCTGATTATATTATAATATTTTTTAAAATTAATAGTAAAGTTAATGATTTATTATAAAAGAGTATTTTAAAGAGTTATTTGAATACGTAAATTTAGGGATTTGATTAAAATCGGTCAAGGAACGATAGTAAAAGATGAGATAGTAAGAAATAAGATAAACTTTTTAGGAGCCGCTTGGTAGGCGGGTTCAGGAGAGGGGAATGAGAATGAAATCTATTTCATTCCCATTCTTAATGCTTGGTAGATGGGAATGGATATCCAAATAAGGATATGATATCCTTACTTTCATACCCTACCCCTCCCCCGGTTATCGCCAAACCCATTCCCACGCGCGGCGGTATTTTTTCTCGTGGACGACAGTAACCCCGCGACTAACCCCGCGACCTTTCTTCTTCCCTATCCGCCGCGATTCTTTCCCTTCCTCGCGATCGCCTCCCTGCCGCGATCGCCCTCCCTGCTGCGCCTCGCCCTCTCTGTTGCGCGCCTCTCTGCTGGCCCTCCCTACTGCGCGCTTCGCCGCGATCGCCCTCCTTGCTGTTGCCTCGCACGCGATCGCCCTCCCTGCCGCCTCCCTGCTGCGCGCCTCTCTGCTGCTTGCCTCTCTGCTGCGCGCCTCTCTGCTGGCCCTCCCTGCTGTTGCCTTCCGCCGCGATCGCCCTTCCTGCTGTTGCCTCGCACGCGATCGCCCTCCCCTGCCGCCTCTCTGCTGCTTGCCTCTCTGCTGCGCGCCTCTCTGCTGGCCCTCTCTGCTGTTGCCTTCCGCCGCGATCGCCCTCCCTGCTGTTGCCTCGCACGCGATCGCCCTCCCCTGCCGCCTCCCTGCTGCGCGCCTCTCTGCTGCTTGCCTCTCTGCTGGCCCTCTCTGCTGTTGCCTTCCGCCGCGATCGCCCTCCCTGCTGTTGCCTCGCCGCGCCCCTCCCTGCTTCCGCCTCCAACTACTTTCCTGGCCAAAATCTCTCTCTTTGTTTCTTCTGTTTCACCACCGATTTCACCGGTGCCGATAACCATGAGAAAGAAGAAGCAAGAACAGTGCCGGAAAAAAAAAAAAAAAAGAGGAGATATAATTATTATTATTAATTGTATTGATAATACAATTACTAAAAAATATTATTAATGAGAATAAAATAATAAATGGAAATTAAAAAAAGTGCAAATAAGGAGATAATTTGAATTATTTTAACAGCAGAGATAAAAAAAATCAAAAGATGCATTTTGTACGTCGGGATGAAAGAAAAATATTCATCATATTATATTTTTTTAAATAAAATGATTTTGTCTATGACTCTAAATTTACTTTTGTCTTTTACATATAAGGGTAAAATGAGATTTTTACTGATTACCATTCCATAATTTAAGCCAAACCAAACAACATTAATGAGAATAATACCCATTCCAATATCTATACCAAGTACCAAAAATTTGGTAATCATTCTCATTGCCATTAACCCCTCAATGAAACCCATTACCATTCCCATTACCGAATTTATACCAAGCGCCCCCTTAGATAATGAAAATTTTTTGATTTATTCAATCAATTATTTTTAAGATTAATCGAATAATAAAAATTAAATATTTAAATTAAAAGTTTGGAGGAAATGGTGCGAGCACTAGGGAATGTGGAAAGAAGCAGAGTATCGATTAACGCAGCTCGGGTTCAGTCCAGTCTGAACCATCGGTTCGCTTCAACCGGCCCCGATTCATCGACCTCCAGACAAGAGTATAAATATAGAGAAGGCAAAAAAAATTATAATGAGGTGATGGCTCAGTATCGTCCATTGGGCGCGGACCGATTCGGCGTCCGGATCCATGCTGACGCCGCCGACAGGATCCCGCACCGGCCCGCGCGGATCCGACGCCCCGGAAAGTCCCACCGCCGGCTCTCCTTCGTCGCCCTCGTCGTCGCTCTGACCCTCGTCCTCCTCGTCGCCCTCGCTGCCTACAGCCACCTTTCTTCCCCTCGAAAAGGTGCTTGCTACCTTTCCCTCATCAACCCTACTCTCTCCACTCTAGTCTAGCGACCTTTGCCTCAAAGTTGCCATCTTCGCAGGGTTTTCAAGAGATTCGGGGCAGGAGGATGACGGGACGAACGAAATGGAGTTTCATGTGGCATCGAACCAGTCGAAGCAGCTCAAGTTCGGGCGCGGCTCTGGCAAGATCGGCCGCGATTCGAGGTACTGGGATGGGGACGATAGGAACAGGGACGGGGGTTTGGGCGAGAAGGATTTTCCAGCAGATGAGCAGCAAGCGGTCCAACGAGGTCGATTATTGGAGAGTGGGAAGCGCCGGCGTGGGCAAATATCTGCGCACGATCGCCAGGCTAAAGTGAACGAGAAGAGAAGTGCAAAGATTGATGGGGAGTTGTACAATGAGGGAGGGCGGGAGGAGCTGGAGTCTTACGAAGAGGATTATGAAGCTTCTGCCACGGATGAGAGCGAGCTGAAGCAGGGCATTGAGGACGATTTCGATGACGAGTACGACGATGGTATTGGTATGCAGCATTACGATGATGAAACTCATGATGCTGATGGAGTGCGGAGGTTGGATGAGGATGATGGAGATGAACCAGAGAAAGACGTATCTATAGACATACACAACAATGATTCTCGGGAGATACAAGGTGGTTCTGTTGGTGACTTAAAATCAACGAAGGATCATAAGCTTTCTGGTTCCACAAAGAAGGCTGGCTCAAAAAGAAAATCAAAGCACCACAGAGTTTCTAGTAAGCTATTGACATTTTTATTACTTATGTTCTATGCTGTATGCTGTTATCATATTCTCTGACAGTAGTTGTGCCTGAAATGAAATAGTGCAAGATACACATGCAATTTTACAAACAGTCACGAGAATTGAATGTTGAATATGCTCTACAATGTGAAACTCATGGAAATAGATTTTATTAGTTTTCGTGGAAGCAAATGCATGTCAAATATTGACCTCTGTTCCTCTTTTTCTACATTCTGTATTAGATTTTACCAGTGAAAGTGTTTCAGTAGTTTCACTTTTATTGCACTAGGAATCATGAACCTTTTGTGCCTAAGACATACTATGTGCTTGTCATACAATATTTAGTTATTACTGAGATCATTTTTCTTGGTGTTGATTGGTCTGTATGTTATCCATTGAACAGGTTCATCCTGTGCAATAAAATTATTGAATTCAACTTCAGTTGTCGAACCTTTAAGTGGAAAGAAGTTTTCAAGATTCTCTTTGCAGTATACACATGGAGAAAAGAAGCCAAATGGATCAGAAAATTGGGAGCCAAGATTTGCTGGCCATCAGACACTGGAAGAAAGGGAGAGAACATTTTATGCTAGTGACCAAACAATGAACTGTGGGTTTATCAAAGGGCCAGGTGATTCCCCAAGTACTGGTTTTGATATTTCTGATGATGACCTAACATTCCTGAACAGTTGCCATATAGCTGTATCGTCTTGCATCTTTGGAAATTCAGATCGTTTGAGGTCACCTTTTAGCAAAACGGTAATAACTTTATCTTACGCGTCAATAATGATTTCATGCATTAAGATAACAGTTTACTTCAATCTCATTGGACTTCTACAATTGAATTTGTGGTTGTTAGGATCTTGATTCTGCTGGCTAATTTAGTTTTAAACAACTGTGATATTTATCACTAATCTTATGAGACATTGGCTTTTTGATTTATGTTTTCCATGAGCAACTGGCTAGGCAATGTAGCATTTTGCTTCTCCTCAACTTGTCATTTAAGAAGTTCAATGGACATCAATGGGATGCAATTTTTTTCTCAAGTTCAATTAATCTTAGAAGAAGAATTCTATACAGTAGCTAGGATCTTAAGCTTCATATGAAGTCAATACTTTCTTGTTTTGCCATGTATTAATAGCTAAAATAGAGATATGAAGAGATCTATTAAGCTTGTCAAATTCACAGCTTGGTTCATATACTCTGCACAATTCTATTGCTTGGAGTCCATTTAAGTTGCGAGTTATGAGCCGACATGGACTTTCCTGACCTTGACTAGAAGCACGCCAACCTGTTCATTTTCATGGTATATGGAAACAGGAGAAGCAGTGAAGACAGTGAAGGTTGAAGATGGGAAGATGGATAAATGTGTAACCAAGGGCGAAAAGCAATTTAGATGTGCAAGAGATTTTGGGATTATCTTCCATTCTTCCTCTCCTTTGTTGGCTCACTGTTAGTGTGTTACATCTCTCTCTTTGGTTTATAAAGTGATGGAAATCTATAGTGATGTAGGAGGATCTGAAGATTTTTATTACTATTTTTGATAATTTTTGATATTTAGAGTTTTTTTGGTAATTTCTATCTTTTATATTTTAGGATTTTGAATCTGTTTAGAATTTTTAGGATTTTGAGTCCGTTTAGAATTTTTAGGATTTTGAGTTTGTTGAGAATTTTTATCATTTCTTTGCATTTTGGGATTTTCGGTCTGTTTAAATAATTATCTAGTTGATGTTATGGGATGATTTTTGGATTAATAATATTTTTGGCATTGCCATATCTAGTTGCTATGGTCACCGAAAATCAATTTGCGTTTATGCCTGGTAGGTCGACAATAGAAGCTATACATTTTCTCAGGCAACTAATTGAAAAGTATCGGGGGCAAAAGAAAGATCTACATATGATATTTGTTGATTTAGAAAAAGCTTATGATAGAGTCCCAAGGGAAATTATATGGAGAATTCTAGAAAAGAGGGGTGTTAGCGTAGTATATATTGACCTAATTAAGGATATGTATGAGGAAGTAACGACTAGAGTGAAGATTTCAGGCGGATTAACTGAAGCATTTCCAATAAAGATAGGGTTACATCAAGGGTCAGCTCTAAGTCTTTATCTTTTTACACTAATCATGGATGAATTTACTGGACACATTCAAGATACCGTACCATGGTGCATGTTGTTTGCAGATGATATTGTATTGGTAGATGAGACACGTGAGGGAGTAAATGCTAAATTAGAATTTTGGCGAGAAACACTAGAAGAGAAAGGTTTTAGGCTTAGTAGAGTAAAGACAGAATATATGGAATTTAAGTTTAGCAATATTGAACATAATGAGACAAGTATTAAAATAGGAGATGATGAGTTGTCTGGAACTGAGAGTTTTAAATATTTAGGATCATTTTTGCAAGCCGATGGAGGGATTGAGAGAGATGTCTTACATAGAATACAAACAGGATGGTTGAAGTGGAGGAGAGCATCAGGTGTTTTATGTGATCGTAAAGTGCTTCTAAAACTTAAAGGAAAGTTCTATAAAATGGCATATGACGCTGAATGTTGGGCTATGACTCGAGCACATGAGCAAAAGATGAGAGTTGCGGAGATGAAGATGTTAAGATGGATGTGTGGACATACGAAGATGGACAGAATAAGAAATGAGAGCATTAGAGAGAAAGTTGGAGTTGCATCTATTGAGGAAAAACTGTGAGACACGTTTAAGGTGGTACGGACATGTACTTAGACGACCGATAAATGCTCCAGTTAGGCGGTGTGAAACTATGACAAATACGCATATCAAACGAGGGCGAGGTAGACCAAAAAAGACTTGGTTAGCAACAATAAAACAAGATAAAATTTATTTAAATATAAATGATGATATAATAGGAGATAGAGCTCAATGGCGTAAAAGGATCCATATAGCCGACCTCACTTAGTGGGATAAGACTTGGTTGTTGTTGGTTGTTGTTGTTGTGCCGTTTATTTCCTTATTTTCTAGTATTCTTCTGAATCAACAACTTTAGAATATTATTTTTCAACGTTCGCAGTCGATCAATAAAATCAATACAACCTGCAGGATTATCGTTATCCTGTCCTGCGTCAGTTGGTATTAGAGCTCTTTGAATCCCATGGATGGTCGTCGTGGTTGTGATCATGGTTGTGACAGGTAGGTTTCGGCTGAGGAAGCCTCGCACCATGATCATAACACCCAAGACGAGATTCTTGATTTGTAGAGAAAAATCACAAAATTCAGCGTCTGGCGGCGCAAGATCTTGAAGGTCGTAAGTTTCCTTATCCTAATTCCTATTCCATTTTTCAAAACCCCTATCACAATCGCAGAAGCAGTGGTCGAGAGGAACGGTACGGAGATATCGGGTTTCTAATTGATCTTCTCGAGTTTTCTGGTATGTTTCAAGATGAGAAATTCATTGATTGCTTTAATGAAGTAGAAAGAATTTTTTATTATGAGGAAATGGTTGAATGTGTGAAAGTCAAATTGGTTGCCATCAAATTCAAAAATCGAGTATCAACGTGGTGGGAGCAACTGCTATACTCACGAGACAAATAAGGCAAAGCAAAGATCATTAACTGGGAGAAGATGAAGAACCATTTTCTTTCTTTCGGCTATACTCAGACTGTGTTTCAACGACGTTAGACTTTGAGATAGGATGCAAGATTGATCAATGATTACACGGAGGAGTTTTACCTGTTGATTGAAGAAGACGTGGAAGGTGAGATTGAGGCAACTAATGATCCAATTTATAATGATGATCAGGTGGATGAAATTGTTGATGAAATTGGTATGAATCTTCAAATTGAGGTGTCTACCGCAGCCAAAGCAGTGGACTTAGGGGCAATAGAATATGACTCAGATGATAACCCGATTGCCATGGATAAACGAAAGATAAAGCCCATTCCGACATTGGATCATAACACTATGGACTACGAGCTATTTAACAAGTATTTCTATGAAGAGAATTCTTCAAAATCAGGTATGAGCGATTATGAAGTTTCTGTGTACCAGAAAACTTTAGCTATTCGAGTCTTGAGTTTTGATATGCCAAAACCAATCAAACTCTTTGAAGATTGTGGGTTTCCTTCTCCGCTAATGGGTGCTATTGCAAAGCAGGCCTATGAGAAACCAACAACGATACAATGTCAAGCTCGCCCCATCGTACTTTCTGGTAGAGATATTATTGACATTGCAAAAATAGGTTTTGGTAAAACTGTTGCATTTGTTCTCCCTATGATTGTTCGTATTATGGATCAGCCTGAAGTTGGCAAAGGACAAGGTCTAATCGGTGTGATATGTGCTCCAACAAGGGAATTGACACATCAGATGTATCTAGAAGCTAAGCAATTTTCAAAACCTTATGGACTTCGTGTTGCTGCTGTGTACGGTGGGGTATCTAAATTAGATCAGTTTAGAGAACTCAAGGCAGGTTGTGAAATAGTTGTTGCCAGTCTAGGCAGGCTTATTGACTTGCTTAAGATGAAGGCTCTAACAATGACTAGGGCAACTTATCTTGTACTAGATGAAGCCGATCGAATTTTTGATCTTGACTTTGAGCCACATATTAGGTCTGTTGTTGGTCAAATTAGACCTGATCGACAGACTTTTCTTTTCACAACTACTATGCTATACAAAGTTGAGCAAGAGAAATTCTATCTGATCCTCTAAGGGTTACAATTGGTGAGGTAGGAATAGCAAATGAGGACGCTACTCAGGTTGTAAATGTAATCCCTTCTGATACTGAGAAGATGTCTTGGCTTCTTGATAAGCTACCTGGATTGATTGATGATGGGGATGTTCTTGTATTTTCCTCAAAAAAGGCTATAGTGGATGAGATTGAAAGTCAGTTGCTATATAATGGTTTCAAAATTTCATCCCTTCACGGGGACAAGGATCAAGCCTCTCGTATGAACATTTTGCAAAAATTCAAATCAGGAACATATCATGTTCTTGTGGCAACTGATGTTGCTGCCCGGGGACTTGACATAAAATCGATTAAGTTAGTTGCTAATTTTGATATTGTTCAAGATATGGGCATGCATGCCCATCGCATTGGTTGAACAAGCCATGCTGGAGATAAAGATGGGACTACATACACTCTTATTACACAAAAAGAAGCATGCATCTGTCCACAACAAGCAATTGCCAAGTTGATATCAGAGAATCTTCCTCCTGGACTACCACTGATATTACTCTAAACTCATGGACGAGTTTTTTTTTTCAACCCGAGGTAACTGATGTAGGAGGATCCGAAGATTATTATTATTATTTTTGATAATTTTTATTTTTTGATAATTTTTGAGTTTTTTAGTATTTAGAGTATTTTTGATAATTTCTATCTTTTATATTTTAAGATTTTGAGTCTGTTTAGGATTTTTATGATTCTCAGTCTGTTAAGAAGTTTTTTTTTCCTTTTTTTTGCATTTTAAGATTTTAGGTCTAATTAAACAATTGTCTAGTTGATGTTATGGGCTGATTTTTGGATTAATAATATTTTTGACATTGCTGTTTATTTTCCTATCTCTTGGTATTCTTCTGAATTAACATGTTTTAGAAGATTATTTTTCGGCATTTGCAGTCGATTAACGGAATCAATATAACCCGTAGGATAATTGCTATTCCGTCCGACGTCATATAGTAGATAGATATGTAGTCAAGTGCGAAAGCAATTTTGGACATTGGAGTTTTCCTTCTCTCACTGTAATTTCTTGGCTAGGTGTCAGTATGTTGTATCTCCATTTTTTGTTGATGAAGCGACGGTAACCTATAGTTAATCACCAAGCAAGTTCTACTTCTGAAGAAATTTCTGATCCATTTAGTATTATGGTTGCTCCTAATTATTGCCATAAGTATTACTATGTTTTGCTTATACAAGATGTAAAATAAGATAGTATTTCTTAAGCAGTCGTAAACTAATAAAAGAGTTATTTTTATCTTGAATAGTCAAAGTTCAACTCTTCCTAGACTATTTGAAATATGAAATTGTAATATTTAAAAGCATCTAAAAATGAATCAGAAAACTGGGAGCTGGGAGATGTAGGCCATCAAACACCGGAAGAAAGGGATACATCACTTTATGTGAAACAATAAACTTAGCTTTATTAAAAGCCCAAGTTATTACTCAAATGGGAAAAAAGGTTGAGATGGTATGAACATGTTAAAATGTGATCAATAGATTTTATAGTTGAAAGAGTTCAATCTATTAGAGGGAAAGAATGGATAGAGAGAGACTCAAGTAAACAGTAGTCAATGTAAATGAAAGAAATTGATTTGAATATTACTAGTGATGTAGCTGTGCATAAACATATTGGAGGTATTAGATTCATATAACCCAACCTAAATAAATGGGATAAACACTTGATGACATTTCTGATGATGACCTAAAATTCACCAGAAGTTACCACATAGCTGTGTCATCTTGCAATTAATTTAAAACAACTGTGATATTGACTATTAATCTTTCGGTTGTGTCATTGACTCTTTGACTTGTGTTTGCCATGAGCAAAGGCCAGTGAACTCTAGCTGAATGCTCTTAATCTTAATTTACTGATAAGGAAAATTATATTCTGTAACTAGGGTCTTACATTCCATATCAAATTGATACTTTCTTGTCTTGCTCTATATTAACTTCCAATTTAGAGAAGTGAAGAGATCCATCAAAGCTATCAAATTCACCAGCTGGTTCATATACTTTCATAATTCTATCGCTTCGAGTCAAATTAATTTACAACTGGTGAGCTGACAGATTCTGCTGGACTTTGACTAATACTTAATACCATGTAAGCCTATTCAAGTTCACTGGCTTGGCATATGGGGAAAAGAGATGCAGTGAAGAAAGACATGGTTAAGACTAAGAAGGTTAAAGATGTAGTCAAGTGCGAAAGCAAATTGAGATTTGTAGGAGATGGAGTTTATCTTACTCTCACCCTATTCCTTTGGCTCCATATCAACATGTTGTATCTCCATCATAATTTGATAAAGTAATTTGAACCTAGAGTCTACACACGAAGTAGGTTCTACTTCATGAAAACCCTCTGGCTTATTTGGGTCTTGTAATGGTTCGCAACTTGTGAATAGTATATTTTATAGTTTTTTATAGGAGGTATAAATAAAACCATGTTTGTGTTCAGCAATTTGAAATATTTAATTGTATTTTTATTGCTATCATATTTAAAGGTATTTGAAAATTTTATGTTATGTAGTTACTAATGCTATGCCCTTACGTTGAGTGCATGGTGAGATAAGATCCATGTAGTCAAACACAAATAGTTTGGTCATACAACTTATATTATGTTAAATAAAATTACCCGAATTATAAGGGCATTAATGAGCCATATCATGAAATTTTGGAAAAAAAAGCGATAGAAAAAAAGAAAGGAGACTAAGGTGATCCAAAATCAATTGGATTCATGTTTGAAAGGTCGGTGATCGCAGCTATACATCTTATCAGATTACTGATTGAAATGAGAAAAGTTAGGTGGAGAATTTTAGAAAAGAAAGGTGTTAACATAGCATATATTGGAACAATTTAAGGATATATAAGTATGTAATGATAAGAGTGAAGACTTCAAACAGATTAATTGAAGTGTTTCCTATAAGGTTACATCAAGGATCAACTCTAAGTTCGTACCTTTTTACACTAATTATGGATGAACTCACTGGATACATCCAAGACACGTTACCATGGCGCATGTTATATTTAGATGACATTTGTTTTGGTTGATGAGACACATAAAGGAGTAAATGCTAATGTTGAATCTTGACAGAATATATGAAATTTAAGTTCAGTAGTATTAGATGTAGCAAGATATTGATAAGATAACTAAAAGCTTTAAGTACTTAGGATCGTTTTTGCAAAAGGATAGAGTAGTTGATAGATATGCTTTGCATAGGATACAAGTAGGATGAAATGAAGGAGGGTATTAGGTATTCTTTGTGATCCTAAGGTACCTTTTAAAGCTTAAAGGAAAATTTTACAAATCAATTATTAGATTGCTATATTATATGGAACTGAATGTCGAACTATGAAGTGAACACATAAGTAAACGATGAGAGCCGTAAAGATGAGGATGTTAAAGTGAATTTGAAGACATACAAGGATGGATAGATAAGAAATAAGAATATTAGAAAGAAAGTCGGGGGTTGTATCTATTGAGGAAAACTTCGAGAAACACATTTAAGATGGTATGGATAAGTACTTAGACGTTCAATAAATGCCCTTATTAGGCGATATGAGACTATGACAAATACACACATTAACAGAGGAAGAGGGAAATCAAAGAATACTTGATTAGCAATGATAAATTAGGATAAAACTCATTTAAATATAGATGATGATATATTAGGGGATCGAGTTCAATGGCGTAGGAGGATCCATATGGCCAACCTCACTTAGTTGGATAAAAACTTAGTTATTGTTGTTGTCGTACAATATCATGCCATGATTTTGGTTTTTATTTTAATATTAGTTCATATTGCATGATTGTATTCTGTTTAATATTATGTACCTCATTCAACATATATATATGCATATAAATAAAACTTAGTCTAGTAGACTCTTGATCTACTGTCCATGTCAGTCCTTTGGTAGACTACTGCAGTACCATACCTTTTATAGACACTTGGTATGCATCATATAGAATATCAACTGATGGTTACTTGTTAACCTCTTCATTCCAAGTGTCTGTTTGACTAGTGCAACAATGAAACACTTAATAAAAGTTTTAAATCAGTGTAAAACATAAATGTAATGTGATAACAGTTATCCTGTTTACTTCATTGCTTTTGTGTTGGGTTATTTTAAACTAAATTCACCCAAGCTTAGGAGGAAATGCCCTCAAACTTAGATCTGCAACATAGAATTCAACCTTAGGTATTGTGAGTTAAAGACACTTTGAGTGCAACCGTAATGTAGGACTGGTGTTGTTTGGTCTCTTTGTAGGTTGGCGGTTCATATTCTAGTATTTTGGTTTCTTACTTGTTCTACTTGTATTGACCACCGTATTATATATTTGAGTTTTCTCTCACTTTTACTCAACCATAGAAGCATTGAGGTACCTTCCATTTTGAGATGTTGACTTTATCTCCATTCCGCTAGTACTGGTTCTTTGTCAAA
The DNA here is from genome assembly GCF_044706935.1 of Curcuma longa. NCBI lineage: Eukaryota > Viridiplantae > Streptophyta > Magnoliopsida > Zingiberales > Zingiberaceae > Curcuma > Curcuma longa. Next base: position 33,545 of record NW_027430781.1, on the reverse strand, counting down.
TTGCCCAATTGCCTCTCTATCAAGCTCCTATCCTTTCTCATCTTTTAAGTGTTTAGATATTTTCAGCCAACTTTTGCTTGAAAGCTAGTTCGATTCTTGGGGAAGCGCTTTTTTGCATTTGTCATGTCAATCACCAATAATTTGTTGCTCGGTACATGTAACACCTCCACTTTGAGCAATATATTGGTCGTGAATTCTTGCCCATGGTGGTTTTGCTCCAATGCCACCCATGCCATCATGCATTACCAAATCTGTGGCTTAGGTTACATGTGATGATGAATTTTGGTTAAATTTGGTTGAGAAAGTAAACTAACAATGAACTTTGAGTGAGTTTGGAGCTTGAGATGTTGATCTCTAGGTTGTGAAATGAGGAGTGAGAATAATCAAATAAAGAAAAAAAAGCTAAAATAGCTATTCATGTCCATTGGGAAATGAACAAAGAATTTGATTTCTAGTTTTTGGGCTTGCACTGGATTTGGTAGTTGACCCTACTAGTCCCTTTGTTAAATCAGTACATATGACCCATACTGGGCGGTATGGTAGCGACCTAAAAATTTTCTTCTGAACTAATACTCTTTATCCAAATTCACACTACATAATACTTTGTAAACTTATATGACACTAACTTGTGGTTGAGAAAGCCTGATTGAAAACAATTGTTTCAGTTCTAATGCTAGTTCAGCCTCCATTTTGTATCCATTCTTCAAGTGCCGTTCTATTCTAATTACAAGTCTGAGATCATAGTTGATAATATCTTCTAGAACTCAAATTGTTATTCGCTGAACAATTATTTAAGCCATACCACTCAAATAAACATTCAGCGTAGTTTATTGTCTAGTGGCAGTTTATCCAACAATTCTTTTACTAGTTTAATGGATTGAAATGGTAATGGATGATAGTGTACTAGTCTAGTGGCAGCGTATTCATTAGAATTGCTGTCTTATAATACTATTCAGGACAATACAGCCACTGATACCATCTTAAATCTTAAACATTAAGGTTGATACTTGGACTTGAAACTGATTTCAATTTTCCTTCAAACACTTTTGTTTTGTGATCTATTCACAATGGCTTTATCAATGACAATTGCTTGGAGGTAGGTATTTTTTAATTAGAAATACTTTTTTGTACAATGATAGAGGGCCTGATTGGAAGTAATTGTGTTATGTGTGATCATGCTGGCTGCACTTCTCATTTTGTATGCATTCCTCAAGTTTTATTCCATACGTGATTGTGAATTCATGATATTTTAGAATGAACTTTTTTCTCTCCCTAATGTGACACTACTCAAAGACAGCATAGTTTATTGTCTACATGCATTATATCCTCCACATTTTTGGTAGCTGAATGATTATTTTATGTAAAGTGTTCATCGATGACACTCAATTTTATTGGAACTGTTGTCTGACAATGCTAAATCTCAAACAATATGATAAAATGAGTTACTTTTGTGGTTTTTCTGAATGATTATTTTGTGTAAAGTGTTCATCGATGACACTCAATTTTATTGGAACTGTTGTCTGACAATGCTAAATCTTCAAACAATATGATAGAGTTACTTTTGTGGTTTTTCATGCTAATCACACCATAACAGGAAATGGTCTGTCCTTGATGTGCTCATTTCTTTGTTTTTTTTTAAAAATTATATTGTCTGTTTCTTTCTCTCCATATGGGCAAATCAAGCTATACTAGTTATGTATTTTTAAATTCGAAGCCCTGATTGGTTGGAAGATTAGTGAAAAGATGCTTGAACTTCATTAGGTAGTACGTTGCTAGGTCCTATGCATTTCTTGTCCTTTTGCGTTTACCTTCATTTTCTTTCATTGCCAAGACCTTTTTGTCAACTCTGTCTTCAGTGGTTTTGTTGTTAGTTCTTAATGGCAAATCACCAAATGGACTTTATATTAATCATTATTTTCCATAGACAGTGGAAAAAGCACAACTTTTTATAGTAATAAGCATTTATAATTGGGGATACATCTTGCGAGCTTTCATCATTTAAACTCTAGCATTACATTCCAGTCATGCATATATGAATACATGTGGATGCACATTCAGGTGGAAGTAGATATATGAAAAAACTAATCAGAGTTTATGATTCTCAGTAGTACTAGGATGGTGCTAACTTTGATGTGTTAAAAATAAAGTCTTGGTGTGTTATTTGATTCCAAAATGACAAGTCACTTGAGAGAGGGCATTCTTTAATATATAAGCGCAATGAATAACTGTACTTGTTCATGTGGAACTATAGGCATGGAGCATTCTACCTTCAATATGTGCACTTGCCCATCTGAGACTATTGGCATAGTGCATCATAAATTACAGAGTTTGGAATATATCTAATAATATTAGGTGCTTCATACAAATACAAGTGGATTCTAATGATTCTCAGTGGAGTGAATTTATTATTGAACAATAACAGATGTGTTTTTTTAGTAAATTGATGCACAAGCTATTTGACCAGTTAATTGAAATCTTTTTTTAGAATAAATGAGCTATTTTCCCCATGAGATTGAGGGAGGTAAGATTTGATCAGTTCACCTTGTGGGACACTAATATAGGCTTACTGACCTATGTTTTAAGTATCTAACTCTAATAATCTATGTATGAAAAGTGTGCATGTATGTGTGTGTGTGTGCGCGCGCGCGCATGTATGACACATCGTGCCTGAGATAAGCCAGCCAAAACGCAAGCTTCACTTGTTGCGTGTGGCTTACAATATTGTTAGAACCAAAACAACAAAATAAACTAACTAAAATGCATACATAATAAGGACCAACACTCAATGTGTGACGCAAACACCTTAATGATCAACTTAGGGGTTAAAAATTTCATAACGTGAATACAAATTACAAAGTGGGTAATGTAGAAAGATATGCACAGATTATTATCTTAAATTAAAAAGTTAAAGGAATAATAATAATTAAAATTCACATTGAATAATTTACATTCTACATATGCTTTCAATTAGCACATTATAAGTATTATTACCTTTTTAGGATGATAAACAATATTTATTTATAGTTTTATACTTATTTATAGGCAGTTGCTAATAATCAATCTATAATTATATCCACAAAAAATCTTATTTACATTTGTTTTTTAGTAAATAAACCACTAAGAAGTGAATTATTAGAGTCAAACTCTCATAGTGTAAAGCAGTGTCATTTGACACGTGGCTAGAGTCCTCACTAGTGATATGGTCGATAATATACCGTAAAAAGTAGAATAAATATTGACCTGCGGACAATTCTTGCTTTCATGTCTCTATGGTCGGGCAAGAGCATGAGCTCTCTGATAAAATGTTAGACTCTTCACTTTTTTTATATTTATTTCACCATTTGTAATAATTACTTATTCCCTTTGAAGGATTTTATGTTCAAGTATTATTTCACTTTAAATTTACACATTATATAATAAATGCCACACTTAGAGTATGGTTAGATTGAGGGATTAACTTATATCACCACTTATTAAAAGTTGCATTAATTATCTATATATATTATTAAATATTCTCCAAATAGAGGATTTAGTATAAAAGAAACTTGCAACCATCAACATAGCAATTAATATTGAGCATGAAAGGCAAAACAAAATAAAAGATGAATAACTAAAGAATCATGTTATAATTTAAAAGTATTCTCACATGTGATCCCACATGATAGCCCACAAGTTGAAAAGCATAGAAAGTTATTATTTATGGCAGCCAACATTTAAATCTTAATAATCTAATTCATTTGAACCCATTTCATTAATCCAACATCATTTTAACCCATTTGAAAAGCATACAAGCAATAACTATATAGCCACAACTTAATAATTCTCGTCATTTTCATGCACAATAAAGGTTTAACAAGAACCAAAAGGAAGAAATTACCCACCCCAATCGAAGAAATCCTTAAGGCTCCATTAGCAACTAGAGTTGAGATGTAAGTAAGAATGAATATTAGTTATGACCCCACTTTATCAAGACAAAAATCACGGTAAGAAGGTTACCTTACACTCAAACTCCAAGAATAGGAAAGATCAAAACTTTGTCCAACTTCCTTAATCACCATAAAAGACCCTGCCTTAAAGAACAAGTCACCTCATATATCTACATAGGATGATGACTTCCCAATAGGGGAAAGTGTAGCCTAGAGCTTGCGGTGGCCAAAGGGGCAAAAGGTTCACTCTGTAGGGGCTCTCAACAGCGGTTGCTTGAGAGGTCAAGGATTGCATGAGAGAGGAGGCTTTGAGGGTTTCTAGCACTGGGTTCACGTGAGAGAAGAGGCAGAGGATTAAATAATCCTAAGTAACCCAACACCTCACTAAAACCCAGTAAAATGTGACCAAACTGGTTTATTCCCAATGCAAACTTAGTTAAATCGTAAAGTAATCAAAATTAATTCAAATTGAACCCAATTGGACTACATACTCCTGACCACAAAACAGACTCATTAAAATTAAATTTGGCCTCCAATTAAACCCAATTAACATGTATGATCAGTTTGATTCAACTCTAATAAAACCAACTCAAATTTGAATCAAGCCCAGAGCTAACTTATAATTAAAATCATCATTAATCTACCTCAAATAAATTAAATATAGCCTCAAAATTAACCATTACATTACAATTATCCTTAATTGTTGTTAATTCCAACAATTTGCCCTTATTAAATTTTAGGGTTATAACAATGTGTGCTTGTTTTGACAATTACAATTATGTGTGCACGCATGTGCATATGCATATGCATGTGTTTAGACCATCATAATGATGTTACATGATTTTAGCAAAGAATTAGTACATACTTTGTTCTAATTCTTAACCATATCCATTTCATCAATCATCCAGCATTGATTGACTGTAATAATACCTAGGTCATTATGGTGACTGTCAAATGGTTGACAGTATAATTTTATTTCTGATATCAGTTGGGACATTATTTAATTGTTGTAGATCACTCGTCTCTCAAGGAAAAATGTCTGCTTTGTCATGTTCATGGATGAAAGCACACTGCAAACTCTGTTATTGGAAGGTCAGAAGATGGAAAATGGGTCCATCGGATTGTGGAAAATAGTAGTGGTCAAGAACTTACCTTATACAGACATGAGAAGAGTTGGAAAAATTCCAAAGTTTTTGACACACAGGCTCTTCCCTTCTGCCAGGTGAGAATGCAACTATTTAGATTGCACAAGCTTAAAACCAATTGGTGGTCTTTTTAAATCTTTCCATCTGATGCAAACTTTTCATCTGTTCCCCTCCTGTATAGTCTTTTGTCTCATGCAGCTTTTCACTTGATGATCTGAACTGTTTTCATTTCATGGAGTCATTGCTATGTTAATTTTTTTGCCCAATCAGGTATTCAATCTGGCTCGATAGTAAGTTGAGGCTTCAGAATGATCCTTACCTCATCTTAGAATATTTCCTCTGGCGACGAGGTTTTGAATATGCAATTTCCAATCATTATGATCGGCACTGTGTTTGGGAAGAGGTGATGCAAAACAAGAAACTGAACAAATACAACCATACTATCATTGATCAACAATTTCAATTTTACCAGTCTGATGGACTGAAGAGATTTGATCCTTCCGATCCGAAAAAGCTGCTTCCTAGCTGTATGAAATCGTTATCTTCCTCTCATTCACTAAGACTTACATTTTCTTCTGTCAATTTCACATATTTCTTTGTTTTTCCAAACAGATGTCCCAGAAGGCTCTTTCATTGTACGAGCACATACGCCAATGTCCAACCTGTTTTCCTGTCTGTGGTTTAATGAAGTCGACCGGTTTACACCCCGGGACCAGTTGAGCTTTGCATATACTTATCTGAAACTTAGAAGAATGAATCCTGGGAAACCGTTTCATTTAAATATGTTCAAGGTATGCGCCTTTACAATCTTACGCTGAGTTTCATCTCTAGTATATCTAAGTACTCCAGTAGATTTGTTCTGCCCTGTTTCTTCAATTGATTTAGAACAATCTCCATGGACAGGACTGTGAGAGGCGATCAATGGCTAAACTGTTCCATCACAGAGCAGAAGAGAAGAGGAACATTCATACTGATACAGCAAGATGATAAGCCTTACATGAGGATGGAGAGAAAAAAGAGGACAAGTTTCGAAGAAGCTGTTTATACTACTTTCGCCATGGATTGATGAAAACTGTCGATCGGTGAGAGCGGGGTACACAGCATGATCCTCGATGCTGCTTTTCATGATGAATTTCAGTGTGAAGTTTTGACTGTGCAGATGCCGAGTCCACTGCATCATACCAGACCAGCATTTTGTTTCTAGTTTGCATGGGAAGATTGATTTGGAGGATCTGACCTTGGGACATGCATGTTGTAAATTTTCTACTAATTGCTGGGGAGGGCTAGTCTTTCAACTTAGCCCTTTTTTTTTTCTTCTTCTTTTTGAAATTATTTTTCTGCACATTTAAGGCCAAAATGACTACTTATCTTATTGTTGCAAGCAGTTGTTAATCTTCTTTCAATCTTTTCGTGACTAATTTTTCTTATCATTAAGTGTGGAGGAATAGGATTTATCATAGACTTAATTTGATAACTATTGATTTATTTAAGTAATTATTGTTTTTTTTTATATCAATATGACTCCTCCTAACAGCCACAAAGTAGCAGTTACAACTTGGTTTAAAAAAATAATATAGAGAACACTTTTATATCATTTTTTTATAAACTTTATCAAAATTAATTAATTTAATCAAAATCGATTTAAAAATAATCAAAATCATTGTAATTACCACTTAGTGATTGCTATAATTGTTGTAGCGGTTATTAAATAACTGCTAAAATTATAACACCTCTAAATGACTGCTCAAATAGTTGTAGTATAAAAGTGATTTTGATCTAGATTAATCAATAACAATCAAGTTAATATTTTTAATATAAAAATGCATTATGTATATTATTTTTTAATTAATTAAATTAACAAATAATTTAATTTTACACCTATTTTAGCAAAGAGCTACTCTTTGACTGCAACAACAATATTGGAATAAGATAATTTTTGAAATAAAAAGCATTATTTTAATATTTTAAAAAAGCAAGAATGACTTTTTGGTTTTTGCCCTTATGTGTATATAAGAAAACTGATCCAACTTCAAATTGACTTTTTTTTTAATACTTTATCAATTCAAATCGATTCGGAAAAAAAATTAAATTAAATTTTTAATTCAGTTTAGCTCACTTTGTTAAATCAAATAATGAACACCTCCAACAAATCAAAAGATAAAGAGAATATTATTATAAATTATTTCACCAAATAATAAAACCTCAACCATAAGATAAGATGTTCCTTACACCATAGTACTATTGAAATTATTTTTTAATGATAATATTATTAAATTATTATTATTATGCTTGAAATAGCTGGTGCTAAATCTTCCACCACACTTGGACACGCGTCCTGTAGATCAACAGGGCTGCCATTAATGTTCTATGAAATTACACATATGCACCTACGCCACCAAAAGTTTTTTTTCTTCACATCTGCCCTAAAAGAAATCATTATTCCAAGTACCTCATCAGTCACCATAATGTAATTTTAAAAAATAATTATAAAAACCAAAATCGAACCCATCATATTTTCTTAATTCGTCTATCAATTAAATCTAAATATAACTTATGCCCATTGAAAAAATAATGTTCAAAATATGAACACTTTTTATATTTTTTATTAAATTATTTTATATTTTAACAATTTTGGGTCGAATTTTTATACTCTATTCTAATACCGTTTGGATACAATTATTTAGATTATAGTGATTTGAATTAAAACTACTCCATGTAATTTTAATTAAAAAATTATAATACTATAGCAATTCTAATCAAATTTGTTAGAATATTTCTAATTAAGTTGAAGAAATTTTGATTAAATTAAAACAATTTTAATTAAAATTACTTAAAATAATTAAAATTGTTCTGTCTTATAATTATTTGGCTAAAATTGTTTTATTTTATAGTAATTTCAGATAAAATTATTATAATAATATTGAAATAATAATATTTGTGAAATAAAAAAATAAAATCATATTTTTAGTCATATTTCAAACAATAAAGAAATTTGATATTTTTCTGGGGCAATTTGCATATCTGCAATTTTATTAATTTCTGTGAGTATGTTTTCCGTGAATCTTTCAATGTTAGGGGCATTTAAGTAAAATCAGGAGGTCGAGTCGCTGCCACGCAGGCAGACCGGAAAGTGGCGAGAAAGGGCAACCGAAAGCGAGCGGAAGAAGAAGAAGAAGAAGAAGAAGAAGAGAAACCTTCCAACGACAAATAAAGTTATTCGCAGTTCGATACTCAAAAGGCGATTCCGCCGGCCGATTCTTCACGAGTTCGCACGCTACTTTCTCTTCTTCCGATCCTCCTCGCCTGCAAGGTCCGCTCCGTCTCGATCCTGTCCTCCCTTTTCTCGTTTTTTCTGTTCTAACTGCTGTTTCTGTTTCTAATACTTAGTAGATTTCGGAATTTGTTTCTCCTAATCCCTTGATTTGTTTGTTTGTTATCATCTTGTAGTTTATTAAGGCGTTCTACTGCAAAATGGAAATTTTATCTGTTTGTTGATTCGTAGATATTACCCAATATATAGCGTACTAGGGGTCTTAACTGGTGAAATAACATATCCGTTTTCTCGCTTTAGGGAGTGAAAGTTTTCAGGTTGCAGTGGTTTTGAGAAGAGAAGAGGTTACCATGCGCCTCTGTTTCCCTGATTTAGTTTAATTTAGTGTGGTTTAAGGAAGAACAAAACGCTTGTTGCTTGGGTTTCATCAGTTCTTGGGTTTTCTCATTTGATATATATTAAAGCTATAGACTTTATCATCAATAGTAATTTAGAAATCTCCTCAAAAATCTGAGGGGAAATTTCATTATCCCCAAGGTTTTACTTTGCTTTTTCAAAATGCCCCGCCACCCCCACCAAAAGTTTTAATATTATCAAAACACCCTTAGAGGTTGAAAATTCATGATTTATATCTCAACCAGACTCTGTGAAGTTACTTATTGAAATGATGGTGTGACGAACATGTGGCTTTATTTCATTAGCTTCTGTGTCATCATTCTGTTAAGTCACTTAAGTGTGTTAGTAGGTGGGAGTGAAATAACAAGACTTTAAACTCTGAGAGGCATTTTAACGATTTTAAAACCTTAGGAGACATTTTGAAAAGGCAAATAAAATAAACCTTGGAGGCTACAACAACATTTATCAACAGGATATTCACTGAGATAACTTAAGTGAAATTTGACCTCTATCAAAACTGGATGAAAGAACTATGCTACTGATTAATGATTTCCATGGTAAGACTTTAGCTATTTCTGGCCAATAACAAATGATTTGAAACCTTGAGATAAGAGAAGGGGGGGGGGGGGGGGGGGGGGGGGGGGGGGGGGGGGGGATTATAAAATGACAAACATACAAATTCATTGCACTTTCAGATTCTCGATTCCTTCTGTAGTGCCTCATATTCTTTATCATTTGGTCACATTTTGAACACCTTTAATGACTAATTGTATTATTCATCTCTAGAAGAGTCGCTATGATGACTTTCCACCGGGCGGGGGAATTCTTTTTTTATTAAATATTGTCAACAAACAGAAGGGAAGATCATTCATTCCTGTGATTCCCATTTCAGAGCTTCAATCTTGTTTTTGTAGAACAATCTGCCATTTAATATGAAGATATATTTTTTTGATAAGTAAAATATATTAGTGCATTAGAAGAAATGTGCTACTAGTTAGGATACCATACATCTAAATACATGCGTTTGAATCTTAATGAGCATCCGATAAAGATTTGGCACCCCACCCTCAAAATTAAATGAATTTCTAGTCAACCATATGAGATACACCATACATGACATAACTAACACCCTTACCTTAGTGACCATAGATTGCCCCTAAACTCTCGCTTGAAAACTCATAGCATTCTTCTCGCTGTACCCATCTCTTGTTGCACGACATGCATCTTGACCCACAATTCCTTGTGGACTGCACATCTAAAGAAAATATACTCTTGTGTCTCATCCATCAACTGACATAGTGGTCACATTTTACATTGCACATGGGGTAGTCAATCTTTGGTTTGCAACGGCCCATGAGCCAACAACTAGATAATAAAGTAATGTTTGGGCATGATGCTTGCCCGCCAGATTGTAGAAGCCCAAGCTTGTTGTGCTCCTCTCGGTCTGAAGTAATCATGTGCCTGCGAAGTGCCATGCCGACCCTCCACATACTAGGAGTGAAATAAGGAAGTCACCTACTTTGCCATGCCTGATTTGCTCAAGATGGTGTCTCTAACGTGAAGTAGATGCTTGACAAGGGGAGAATTTGAAGCTTTATTTGCCATGGCCAAAGATCAGTACGACCCAAGTATGTATGGTGGATCCACTATACCCAAAGGGTGTCTTTCTTTTGCTAGATGTTCCATAAGACACGTGTAAGCAGTGCTGAGTTCTATGCTCGAAGATACCTCAAGCCATATCCCCTTCCTTCTTCAGAAGGCACATAGCAGTCTATGAGATAGGAGGATGTTTCAATGTCCAAACAAAGGATTTGCAGATAGAATACAGTTTGTGCCATTGGGGATTGACATGATAGAAAGCCAAAAACACTCAATGCCCTACAAGACTGTCCTGACCAACCCTAACTTTCCAACATAGGATAGGGTGTCTCTTTGCTAGGAAGTGAGACGTCCAACCACCGAATCAATCAAACCACTATAGTCCACCGTATGGTATGCTCGAGTATCTAAAGGGGAATGCCCCAACCTAGAAGCGTGGCATCTCTAGTAATTTGTCTCTTGTGCATCCATCAACCCTTGTCATATAGATCTTGGACTTCTGCAAGTTGGCCCACAGGCCTATTGAATCTCCAAATATCCATAAGCAGTTAGCTATGTGGGTGACGATGGACTCATCTTTGCGTCTAAAACATAGTAGGTCATCAACATATGTCATACGTGTGACTCTAATCCTTGCACACATCTTATGTAGGTGAAATTTTGCCTTCATGGATGCTTGTTGCAATAGCCTAGAGAATATCTCAAGACAGATACCAAAAAGGAACGATGATAGTCGGTGACCTTGCCGTAAGACTCACTCCTTGTAAATATCCGTGTATCTCTCCAGGTAGTGGTGACACACTCAATGATCCAATCTGTGTAGAGTCTAAGGAAGCTAAAAATCTTCAATGTAGTTCTTAGAAAGTGCTAGTCCATTGTGTCAAAAGCCTTTTGGAGATACACCTTGAGAACACATCACGATGAGATTCGCTTCCTGGCGTCCTTCCTTAGTAGCTCGTGTGTGAGATGAATATTATCTGTAATAGACCTCCCCTCCACAAATGCTGCCTGGGCAGTGTCTAGTATGCTACCTATAACTCTTGCCATCCTCGCTGCCAATCTCTTTGAGATGACCTTATAAAAATTGTTACTATATGATATATATTATTTTGACTTTGGTCATTGTGCATTTAATATCTCATATTTTATAAAATATACATTGTTAAATGAATCAGCTAAAACTACTATGGCTTTTGTTCCAAACAAACTATCATGACTTCTAGGATTTACTTAAGTAACTTTCACATTGAACATTCCTGAATTATATTGATTAATGAAAAAAATGATATAGAAAAATGAGACGAGAGAAGGAAACAAAATCATAAATCACAAAAGATTTTATTTTATTCTTAGATCTTTCAACCATAAAATATGCCATCTCACTTTCATTAAAATGTCATCATATAACTACAAATATGCATAGAAACACAAAGGCAACCTAATTATGTTGCCAAATCCCAATGTTCCCCTTTGTATTACTTATAAGCTAACACTGCCATTCAAATCTTTCTTAAGTCTGTGTCTTTTAGTAATAACTATACTATAAGCATGGTTTAAAATCTCAACTTGTATCGGGCGGCACCGGTGGAATTTATCATTCCGTTTGTCGATCGGCACGGCGTAACACCCTCGCGGTAGCGCGCGGTGTCGTGGCCGCACGGAGGCTTCGCACCTCGAGGAGGCCTCGCACCCCGTGGAGGCCTCGCGCGAGACCCAACGTAGGCCTCATGCGAGGCCCCTCGACCTCGAGGAGACCTCGTGCTAGCCTCGCGGATGCACACGAGACCACAAGCCGAATGTTTTTTTCAATTTAAAAAATTTTCTTTATTTTTTTAATTGTTAATTTCTTTTTTTTTTTAAAATTTTTTAATAGTTAATTCTTTCCCCTCTTTATTCTTTCTCCTTTCTCCCTATATTTTAATTTTTTTTATTTTCATTTTAAACATATGGAAAAAATTCCTTTCAATTTTCATTTTAATTTCCTCCTTAAATTGATTAAAATAAATTCAATTCAATTTAATTTAAAGCTACTTGATCCTAACTCTAGACTTTAGTTAATTCTAAATTAAATTTTACTCAATCTTAATTTTTAAAACATTAATTTAATCTACTAATAAGTATTTATAATAATCAAATATTATAATAATTTTTAGATTAATATATTTTATATAAAAAGTATCAAAAATGTATTAGCACTGACATGATACGATACCAAAATTGTATCATTCCGATTATGAACCGAAACTCCAATACAGTTCGAAATTTTAAATCATGGCCATAGGTAATTTTTGTAAGATTTTCCAATTCCCTTTTGATTCAAATGGTCAAATCATATTTGAGGGGCATAGAGTCATAGGCCCTTAGAATATTTAGTATATTTAGTCTTAAAATGAACTTTACTAATGCTATTTAGTATATTTCTTATGTCTGAGAAATGGCTGAAGGTGATAATTCATTATTATTTATTACCAGTGAATTATTTCCAAATAAAAATTGGAGCCATGCCTAGCAGTAGAACATGAGGAAAATCTACCATAGAAAAAACTCATAGAAAAAGGAAAATATTTTCCATCTGCCTGTTTACTTGGAGGGTAGGAACTAAATAGGCGAAACTGTAACCTAAGAAAGACAATTCCTTGGCAATAGAAATTTTGTTCTTTTCCTCATTCATGTGTGTCTTGGGTGTGCGAGTGATTCCACACTTAGTGGCAGGACTACTTAACTGTGGCTCTTCATGGAATTACCAAACTGCATAATGGTTGGATGTTTTGTGAATAAGTTCCAGGATGGCAGTATGTTGAGATAGAACTACTTTTTTGTTGTCAAAAGATTGCGCCTCTCCATACTTGGGGGAAGCAAAACTGGTGAGGTATTGTTTGGGAGGAGGCTAGTCGCATGGAGTTTGATAGTTATAGGTAGATTCCCTTCTGAACATCTTGTCTGCATCAGTATCAGTATTATCTATTTTTCTTTTACAACCAACTGCAAGTATATATGCATAAAATTGGTAAATTGTGCACTTCATGAATGCTATCTGAAGAAGGGAGGCCAAGTGGCACTAGTGGTCTGTAGGAATGGGCATGATTTAGTTTATCCGTTTTGTGAAATTGAAAACAAAGTTCAAAAAATCTAATTCAAACCTGAACTTAAAAGGGGTTCGATTCTGTTTCAAACTGAACTGATATTTTTAATTTGATTTCAGTTTGGTTTCAAATTGTAAATTGATAAATGTTAAATAAATATTTATTATCAAAAACTAGTTTCCAAGCTAGATTTCTATTGGAATAACAATAAAACTTATTCTAATTTAAGAATTATATTGATTAGTGAAGGGAACAAGTAAGTAAGAATAAAAAAAAAGATACTAATTAACATACTAATTTATCTAATGATACATGCATATATATTATAAAAACCTTAATGGATAACAATTTGTACAATCTCAAACTGAAACCAAATCAAAATCGATAATTTTACCTAATTTGTAGAAACCAAACTAATAAACCATTAAACTAAATTATTAGGGTTTTGGTTTATTCTTCTAAGTTATAGATCTCAAGTGGTTTATTTTTGAATGTCATTTGGCAAAGCAATGGATAATGAACTAAAGGGGAGGACTTGGGGAGGTCGTTTATCTCTGATGATGAGGTCCTAGGGCAAATTGGCTGGTTGAGGAAATTCTTGTTATATTGAAAACAATTAGACTTCTAAATAACATTTATTTTTTATGGTGTTATCACCAAAGTATTCTCTACATGGCAAACAATCTCATAAATTCAACCTCATCAAATGTATAATGGGAAAAACACTTAGTGGCATACATTATCACAAAGATACAAATAGCCTTCCATATCCCTTAAAACCTAGGCACTGAGGTGGCCTTGTTCAATGGAATTTCAGAACCCTAATTTTTCCTGGCTTTGTTAAACACACTTTTAGTTTAATGCATATAACCATGGCACTTAACTTTTCAGTTAAATGCATCATTATGCAGCTGAAATGTAAATGAATCATTGTGCATATAACCATGCCATCCTTTTCAAGAAGTTGATTTGTCCCAACTATTTGAGGTTGTATGCATGAATCTTATCCATCATGTTACTCCTTTCTGAAACTAATACAGCTTGCCACTTATGATTGTTAAATATGATTGAATTACTACTTATCCCGGCAAGCATGATCCGCTGTGGAAGAAGTTAATCTATTTTTGATATTCTGCATCGACCATGTGGAATAAGAAAATTGGATTAGACTGACTTAATCCCATATGTGAACTGACTTAACAAGGGTTATGTTTTATTTGAAATACTTACACTAGGGATTCAAACATAGGACTGTATACTCTGAGTAGTTCATTGGCTTGAAAAAGAGGTGTTACTCATTAGTTTCCTGGCGGAGGTAGGTAATATGACAAACTGTTGAAGCTTATAATTGGACAAAACTTTGTAACTTTGTCCCAAGGCATTTACATCACTGAAGGGACAGTATTTTGCACCATCTCTTCTGTCATATATTCCACTTCAATATACAAGCTGATCGTAATTTTTGAATCTAATAGATTTTAGATTTGCCATGGAGTAGTGATACAATAGCTAGCTTGTTTTGTGTGATACATCAATTAAACTACTTAGTGAAATTGATTGGATTTGTTCAGGTCTATTCATGCAGCTCTATCATCATCCTTACTCCATGGACAGTCAGAAAGTGCGGTTAGCACTGGAAGAGAAAGGGATTGATTACACATCTTATCATGTTAATCCTTTAACTGGGAAGAACATGGATGTCTTGTTCTTTCGCATGAATCAATCTGCAAAACTTCCTGTCTTCCAAAATGGTTCCCATATCATTTTCCAAGCCATTGACATTATTCAGTAAGTTTCTTGTCTTGATACTAAGATGTTTTATTTACTTTATATCATTATTAATGGAAGTAAATTCTCATATAGCAACACATGATTGACATAAGGTACATAGAGAATCTTTCTGTGTCTCTAAACGGTGAGGACAATCCCACTAACACAATGGTCACAGAATGGATTGAGAGAATTGATCTATGGAGTCCCAAAATATTCACTCTTGCTCATGTCCCAGAAAAGTATCGACTATTTGTTTCTAAATTTGTTCGTCGTGTAGTGATTGCTCGGATGGTCCAAGCTCCAGATCTAGCTAGTGTTTACCACTTAAAACTTCGAGAAGCCTATGGTACAGAAGAGAAGTTGAAGAACCCTGAAAATCTGAAACAAAGTGAGGAAAAACTGTGTCATCTTCTTGATGATGCAGAAATACAGTTGGGCATTACAAAGTATCTTGCTGGAGAAGATTATACCATGGCTGACTCCATGTTTATTCCTGTTTTGGCACGAATAGTTCTACTGGATCTTGAAGAGGAATTCATCACTTGCAGGCCCAATGTATCGGCTTATTATAACATGGTTAAGAAGAGGCCAAGCTTCAAAAAGGTAATCGCGAAGTACTTCCAAGGTTGGAGGAAGTACAAAACACTTCTCAGAACATGGTGCTTTCTTCACATAAGAGACTTGTTCAGAAGGTACTAGGGAACTGACAGTATCCAAGGTTGTTCAAATGGATCAGATAAATTGTGCATGGTTCAATAATGGGCCTAATGTGGAATAAATGGAAGCGATTTTAGGGCTTCAATAATGGTGCAAGGTTATATTTTCTTACAGAATCTTCTAAAAGAACTTATATAGAGTTTTCATAAGGAAAATGATAGGTTGTGTAAAGTTGTTAGATTGTATATGTTTTTTCTCTACTTTGTTTTTTAGCCTTTAACCAATATCACTATGCAGTGATGAGTTTTCCTTAAAGGTCCATCTCCATAAGTTTTTTATATAATGTTTCTTTGGCTATTTTGTAATATTATGTCTCTGTGTACATACTTGAAGTGTGAAAGGATTATATAATTTCGCACTACGACAAACTTGTGATAATATTTCATTATGGTATTATCTGTTTGATGTCACCAATTTCATTTCCTCAACAATTTTTCACAATTCAAGTCTTGTGGATCACCATTGCTCAAAATTTATATCACTTGCAGTGTTCCATATATTCTTAGGATTTTCTTTTTGTGTGGGGAAGGAAAAAGAGAACATATTGTTAGATTGAACAATCATTGTTTAGGAATAGTTAACTTTTGATCAAATTTAGGAGCAATATTACATTGCACCAGCCCTTGCTCGGCGATTGATCATTTAAAATTTTGCCCTATCAACTTTTGTTAGTAAGATAATTATTAAAATTGATTGACTAGTCATTTGACAGAATAGCTCGATTTTATATATTTATATTCTCAATAATTGCCTACCATGGTCGTGATGGATAATGGAGGTTTAGTATTAGTCAACTGTGTTATTGGTAGGACCATGAGTGCAAGTCCCATAATTCCAGTGGTGTTATGAAGGTGGAACAGGAAGCTATCAGCCATGCCTAGGTCCTCTGGCTAATAGCTCTCCGGATAGAAACTAATATAATTTTTTTCTACTTGCTTCTCATCGCTTCTCAGCAGGCAAGCAGGCATCTACTTCAACAGTATTGTGTTCATTAACAGTATCGTGGAACAGGTAAAATTTTCTCTGAGTGACGAGGAATATCAATTATAACTCAAACATGTTCATGTCTGCAGGTTAAGTACATTTTAACAGTAAATTATTGCAGTGCAACCCCACTGCATCACCCTCTTCTGCATTGAACAGACTCCGACATCAAGAATCCTCAGCTCGGGGCTGTTACCTGTTGTCTGTTTTCTCAGGTACCAAATTCTGTGGTGAGCTCTCAACTCAACCATTAATTCATCCTGAAAACCATAAGTGCAGACATTTTGGTTAAATTAGATGTTGGGCTGGTTCAATCGAAAATAAGATTCTGTCATTACAGTCTGAAAAGCATTGTTCAGCATCAGTACTGAGTTTGTTCAACAAAGATTCTAACACTCATAATTGTTTGCTGGTTAGCGGTGAGACAAAGAAACATGGAAGTGTGCAGGATTGATATTTGTTTAGCAGCTAAAATTGGGGTATGTACACAGATTCCAGGTATGGTGAAATATGTTAACACTTGGGTGAGTTTGGCATTCAACTAAATTCATATTCTATTAAAAACCCATATGCTACAAGGTGTTATCACAAGTAGAACACTCAGATCCACTCAACTGATTTCACTTGTTTGATTTGTTGTATCTCTTAATTCATCTTGCCCATCCAACCCACATGGTGTGATCTATTCTTCCAATTCATAATGCTCGATCCGTACATTCTCTCGTTTTGTTAGTTGGAGCATGTCATTAATTTGACTCATTTAATTTGTGTTCGATCTATCTAATTCCGTTAGTCCCACTCAATCATCTTGATTTGCTTGATCCACCCAGTTCATTTGATCCATAACTTGGGTCATTGCCTGGTCTAGTTTATAGTTTATCTTCTCATAGATGATCGTGAGATCGATCGTATGTAGAGCTGTTAGGGTCTTTTACTGAAGTGTGTGAATAATCAACCCCTAAGCTTGTGGATGCACTTAATTGTTATTTTTTAAAATTTTTTACTCTACAAAAATAAATTTTAAAAAATAATAAAAATGTTCTTAATCTAATAAAAATTATTATCACTGAGAAAATTTTATTATTAAAAATTTGAAAAATAAAAATAAGGCCACCACATATGATTTGAGTCTACAACTACATGGTGCCAACCATATCTTGCCTCTTGATTAGTGGATGGACACCCTTACGTCTTTGAAGTCGAGGGAGTCCACACTTTGAGGTGTAATAAGTAGGACATCGACATGAAAGGCCAAGCAAAATAGTCGTTTAGTGCGCTAAATGTGTGTTGGCCAAGCCAGCAAGCATGAAAGTCATCTTAATTATAATTTCTTGTGTATCACATGAAGAAAAAGTTATCTTCACTAGGTATTCTTGTCCCGTTTAATATTATATTAAATGGTAAAACTATTAAACTCCCTCGATAATATCATTATGCTAATTTAAACCATCACATATTTATAAAAAAAACTCTTAAATTTTAATTCATTTACCACTAACTACACCACTTGTTATACCACATTACCTTATGGAGTATCTGATCCTAACTATGCAATTCAATTGGTGGTAACAGAAATTATGAAATTTGGGTTGTATAACTCATGCAGTGACTGATGCATGCATGAATCACATGATGGCAGTGACAGAAAAGAACAAAACGCATGAGATCTCTCATTTATAACAAACTAATTGCTTCTTGATTATGTGGTCCTTTTGCATCTAGATGATACATGTCCTTTTACGACTTTCCTTTCATGTGTGTAATTTGCTCACCACAAACGAGATGCATGGTTCTAGTCACGCTTCGCATTAAAAATCTAAGACAACTGATCAATCTCAGTGCAAATATGCATTTTTTTTTATCAACAACATTCTTCTTCTTGATTGTTTGTCAATAGGTTATTTTTTAAAATTAGAAAACATTCTCAATTAGGAATATTTCACCATGACTTGCATGCTCTATGAAAATATCTATGACTAGGAATATCCCTACTGCGACTCGAATGATCTTTGGGAACATCCCGATAGGAATTATCTCTGCTACAATTTATACAAGAACTTTCTTGGTCAAGGACATCCTCGCTATGCTCATACACTACCTCTGGGAGCATCCTCGACTGGAACATTCCCGCCATGCTTATACGTTGTCTCTGAGAACATTCTCGACCGAGAACGTCCTTACCATGCATAGGCTCTACCATACGTATTATGTGCTTGGGAACATCCTTGACCGAGAACATTTACAATGAGCACACGCACCCATACAAGAACATCTCCATATACATATTATGTGAGTGGGAATATCCACGATCGAAAACATCTCTGATCGGGAATATCTCCGCCACGTATGCTCTACCATATATATTATGTGCTTGGGAACATCTCCGATCGAAAACAACCCCGATGAGCACATGCACCCATATAAGAACATCTCCAATTAGGAACATCTCTACTACGCTCATATGTTATTTTTGGGAATATCTTTGACTGAGAATATTTGCGTCACTCATACGTACTATGTGCTTGTGAATATCCCCAACTGGGAACATCCCTGATGAGAACATGGTTTAGTCATGACTCTAATAAAGGGGTAGCTTGGGAACATCCTTGACTAGGAACATCCCACCACGCTCATACGCTATCTCTAGGAACATCCTTGCCATGCATACACTCTACCATGTGTACTATGTGCTTGGGAATATTCCTGATGAGCACACACACTTAAATATGAATACTCACAATTGGGAATATGCCTGCCACTAGGGATGATTATTTTCTCCAAACCTGATGAAGGATTTGATACCCAACCCGAATGGAGGAAGGTATGGAGAAATTTATTTTTAGACCTGATTAAATAATTGGGTAATTCGGTATGAGGATTTTTTGAGTCAGGTGTGGAGGTGGGGACGGCGATCTCGTAAAATTCGACCCATACTCGACCTGAATAATGGTTTTCTTCTCTTCTCATGGTTTTCTTCTCGTCTCCATCTCTGTGGTTTTCCGTCTCAAGTCAACCAAGGCAGTCACCTCCTTTTCCATTTTCAGACCTATAACTAAGCAATTTTGGATGAGAAGAAGGTGAAATCCCAATTTCCAGCCAGGACCTTGCAATTCCAATTTCAAGGTATTTGTCATTATTTACTTTTTATGATTTTGACTTAGGATTTTAGGGTTTAGACTTCTTGATCTTATTTGAAGACAAGAGTCCAAATATGAGAAAGGATTAATGATATTTCTCATCGTTATTGCCATTTCTTTGAAATTTGAACTAGAACGTCATTGTTGTTATCTCTATGTTTTTTATTTTATTTTATGTTGTCTTTTCTTTTTTAGCCTACATTACGGCATAAGTTTATAAAATGGATCCAACAAATCCTACAACAGAAAATGAAGTACCATTATCTGGAGTAAATCATGAGGTTCCACAAGTTCCACAAAATATGGCATTTGTTGCTGATGCCTCTCCTAGTGCAACAAGAAAGAAAGTTAACATCTGTGGTTTGGAATCATTTTGAAAGAAAGAAAATTAACAGAATAGATAAGGCAATTTGCAACTACTGCAAAAAACCCCTTTCTGGTAATAATAAATATGGGACAACACACTTGGGTGATCATTTCAAAATTTCTCCAACACAAACTGTTAGTGATATAAGGCAGAAAATACTAATTAAAGAGCAAAACAAGGGAGATTTTGCTATTAAAGGTTTTCAATTTAACCAAGAAATATCTCTTGCTAAAATGATAATTTCACATGAGTATCCATTGCCAATAGTGGAGCATTATGGATTTTGTAAGCTTTTAGCAAGTCTTCAACTTTTGTTCAAAGTTCCATGTCACAATACCATCAAGAGTGATATACTGAAAATGTATGACTATGAACAAGCAAAAGTATTGACTTTATTGGAGTCTAACAAAGGCAGGATTGCTTTAACCACTGACATGTGGACTGTGTCTAATCAAAGGAAGGGATTTTTGGCTTTGACAACCCATTTCATAGATGATAATTGGACTTTACAAAGTCTCATTTTAAGATATATTTTTTTGTCTCTCAAATATATAATATTTTTCACACTTTGTTTATGATTTCAATTAAACATATACTTATATATATATATATATATTATTGTGTGTGCATTATGTAGGTTTGCTCTCCACGTACTTCAAAAGTCTTTGCTAATGTGATAGTTAAGTTTATGATGGATTGGAATATTGATAGGAACATATCCACTGTTACGTAATTGCTCCACTAATGTTTTTCTCAGGAACTATATGTTGCATAAGCTTGATCATTCTACACTTATACTAGGAGGGTCTTTATTTCATATGCGTTGTACTGCTCATATTTTGAATTTAGTTGTCCAAGATGGTTTGGATGTCATTGCACGTAGTGTTGAGAAAATTTGTGAAAGTGTCACATATTGGAGAGCATCTCCTAAAAGAGAGCAAAAGTTTGATGATGTGGCACAGATTGTAGTACACAATATGAATGCTAAAAAATTGGTGCTTGATTGTAAAATCCATTGGAACTCAACATATTTGATGCTCATAACTGCTATATATCTTAAAGATGTGTTTTTGTAGGGTCTAAAGGATGTCTGTATCTCCACAATGACATGATATTGTCCACTTTGGGCCTAAGCCCTCATGATTTTGTTCTTGGGCTATCTCCAAAAGGCCTCATGCCAATGGAGATATTTTTCATCCTTTTAAACCCATGATCTTTTCCATGTGTTTTAGATGTGGGACTATGTTTGCACCTTTGCAACCCAACAATCCCCCCCTCAAACAAAGGACCACAGGTCCCCCTCAAACGGAAAGCCTCCGTTTTGATGTCTGAATCCTCGACCTACCAGGACTTCCTGCCCTTCGGTCCATCCTGACCTACTAGGACTTCCTGCCCAGCCACAACCAGGACTTCTTGCCCCTCGGTCCACTCGACCTACTAGGACTTCCTGCCCAGTCGCAACCAGGACTTCATGCCCCTCGGTCTACCCAACCTACTAAGACTTCCTGCCCAGCCGCAACCAGGACTTCATGCCCCTCGGTCTACCCGACCTACTAGGACTTCCTGCCCGGTGTCTGGTCCTCTTGATTCAAACATAGGAGTCCCCACTTCCTTTGTTTTTAAGGTTCAACCCACATGGTTAGATCCGGATCATGGCTCATCCGGCGGTTAGTCCGGTGAAGAGCGGCCTCGCTCTGATACCAATTGTAGGGTCTAAAGGATGTCTGTATCTCCACAATGACATGATATTGTCCACTTTGGGTCTAAGCCCTCATGATTTTGTTCTTGGGCTCTCTCCAAAAGGCCTCATGCCAATGGAGATATTTTTCATCCTTTTAAACCCATGATCTTTTCCATGTGTTTTAGATGTGGGACTATGTTTGCACCTTTGCAACCCAACAGTTTTCTCGTCTAAGATTTCATGATTCATTATATAAATGTTTCCCTACAGATGAGGGGTGGTTGTTAGCAGAAGAGGTATCTCAAATGTTGAAAGTCTCATATTCTATGACTGAAATATTTTCTGGAAGAAAGTATCCCACAATAAATATCTTTTTTCCTTAGGTTTGTGAAATTAAAGCTTCATTGCTAAAGTCGATCACATCTCCTAATAAGGTTATTTCTTCTATGGTTGAACGGATGCTTTCCAAATTTGATGAATATTGGTATGATATTCATGGAGTTTTGGGAATAGCTACTAATTTAGACCCAAGATATAAGATAAAGTTGGTGGAGTATTGTTCCAAAAGAACACATGGGGAGATTGGCTTTAGAGAACTAGTTAGAAGGATTCAAAAAATGTCTTATGATTTGCTTGAGGAGTACATAGATAATAATGGTCATGTTAGTGTTGAAAAAAGATCAATGAAGACTAGGTTGAATACAAGTATTGATGATTTTTTGGATAGTTTTGATAAAGAAGTAGCACATTAACACTGTAGATCATTATTTGAAAAACAAAGTGTTGCCGAGAAATGTGGATTTTTCACATATTGGTGTGGTGAAAGACCAATGGAATCAAGTATCCCACTTTGATAAGGATGGTACGAGATCTGCTTGTTATTCCAATATCAATTGTGGCTTCAGAATTAGCATTTAGTACAGGTGGCAAATTGTTGAGTCCTCATGAAGTAGGCTTCATCTGAAAGCCATAGAAGTATTAATGTGCACTCAAAGTTAGTTATAGAATGAGAAACAAGGTAATATAAACTACAAATTAGTTTTTATTATTTTTGAATAAAAATATTCTTCTTTTATAAACTACAATAATTATTTGCCTTCTTCATTGAATGTTATAGATACAAGCTCACAACAAACAAAAGCATATTACTCTTCAGTTGACTATGATGATGATACTATTGATATTGATGGGGTAAATTTTTTAATTCAACTTAATTTTGTTAAAGTTGATACTGAAAGTGAACTATTGGATCAATTCTTTATATTTCTCTTCATCATTTTAAATTTTAGCAGGACACTACAATCCCAAGTAATAAAGAAATTTACAATTAGTTCAGAGTTGAAATTGATCTAGTTTGCTTTTTGGATGATGATGTCTAAATATGTTTTTGGATGATTTGAAACCGATTTATATTTTTTTTGTATGATGTTAATTTTAATATATTTTTTGTTGAATGTGGATGAAATGACAAAAAAATTATTAGTATAGAAAATATGTGATCCTCCTTCTGATGGGTATGGGGATGGGGATGGATACCTAACCTCCGATGGATATGGTGATGGAGATGGGGATGGATATAATAAATGGAGATGGGAATGGAGGATAAAAATTTCGACTCGAATCTGACCCATTGCCATTCCTATTTGCCACACTTATATGTTATATCTGGGAACATCCCAATCATGCATATGCTCTATCACATGTACTATGTGCTTGGGAACATCCATGACCCAGAACATTCCCAATGAGCACACACGAACAAATCAGAACATCCCGCTCAAGAACATTCTCTTTGTGTATAGGAACATCCTCGCTCAAGAACCCAAGGGTTGGACCCTCCTCCACAAGGGTTGGACCCTCGTCCACTCTCATTCTTGCACACAAGGATACACCCAAGGAGCCTTGCCCTCGTCTTTGACATGATCAAGCGATAACTCAACACTGCTAAAGGTTGTCGCCTCCATGAGGACAATGGAGTGGGAAGGAAAACAGATGAAACATATGTTTGGGAACCTCTGTGGGAAAGGGAGTAACAACATCGAGAATGGTGAGTAATAGAAGAAATTCGATGGAGGAGAGGGGGAAACTTCAAAGGGAAGAAGACGACCATCTACAACAATGACCATCCTAGAGACGACTGTCAGTCCTATATGCTAGGACAACTTACCCAACTCATTACGACAATAGTAGATAAAGTTTTGTGATGACATAAAACATCACCACTAATAGAGATGGGAGAAAAAATTGAACCTTTGGTGCCCCCCGAGCACAGTGTAGTGGCAATACCCTCAGCAGGATACCCAAGCATGCACAGTTTGAATCCCAACTACAACACACTATAGGTATTTTTCTCCAGTGGGATGAAAAATCTAAAACATTGGTTGTTAGGCGAGGAGCTAATCGCATTTATGAATTTACTTGGTAGGCGAACTAGAGGGGAAGGTAGCTTGCCTTTAGGATTAATTGAGCCCAAGGCCCAAACACTTAGATTATCAAAAAAAAAAAATAAAATAAAACCATTGGTGATGCCTCTCCAAGAGCCCACCATCCAGAGCTCTCAAGAAGTTCCTACTATTAGTGTAAACCCTAAGAGCCAACCATAAGATGATTCATTTGAGACTTTTAAATCATATTTTAATAAAAAATAATATGATATTTATGTTTATTTTATTATATTTGTGTAAGTTTATAAATATAATAATGCCCTAGAGTTGTAGATTTTATTTTATAAGACATCAATTATTTGAATTGATTATGAGAGATTATAGATATATAAAACACTACTCTTAATTATTATTAGTCAAGTATTAATATACAAGGGCAATATTAATACATTGTGATTAATATGTTGGTTAATCGATGACTTAATATCATAAGTCAAGGATATAAGATATCAAATTAACACATGACTATATATTAGAGAATATGTACTGGATGATCCGCTATGAAAATATTTCACAGATTGTTATATCAATATCATAAACATTCTCATAGTGACTATTGGTATAAATAGTCCTTTGATTTGAAGTCACTACGGTTCCCTACATAAGAAGTTGTGTACTTTAATATCGACAAACATCACCTATAACAAGGTTGATTATAAAATCGTTCACTGGGTATGCAATAAATTATACGGAGGGATGTGAGTGATGTAGATGTAATTTATCCCTTCCATATAACGAAAGTAATGTTTGTGAGCCCCTTGATTAAATATGACTACTAAAATACATGATCATGCTCAAATAAGTTAATATAAGATATTGAATTTATTTGGTTAAATAAGTCTACTTAGAGATCAAAAAACACATATCAATAAGAGGATGACACTATTTATGCTTTGTAAATCAATATAGATGTCATGGACAAAGGACTAAGCATTACAACACAATAATTATGTCAAATCTATGACATTCTCTTCATTTGAATAGCGATGATGTATTGCTAAATATCACTCATTGCTTATGTTTTTAAAATGAGATTTTAGAATTACTATCAATGTTATGAGAACCTATAGGATCACACACAAAAAGCACATCGATTTTGAAGTTTGGCGGTCTTTCGTTTGGGGGGAGGATTGTTGGGATTATAATTGAAGTCCCACTTAATATGACTAAAATAAATTGGGCCTAAGTTTAAGTTTGAAATTGAATTACTGGGTTAATTTAATTAGATCTTAAACATATTGGATTAATGAGTTAATCTAATATTAGTTTGAGTTTTTCAAATAATCTCAAACCAAATAAAGACCACGAGTTTATATTCACGTTCATATTTTCATTTATATATATTAGATATGTATGAAAATAAAATAAATATATATTGGATAATTATTAGATGAGACAGTAGTTTTCGAACACAATCTTTTTTTATAAGATTGTGTCAACCTTAAAAGTTAGGGTTTAGTTTCTTTTTTATATAATAGTTAGCACTACAACAAGGTTACAGAAAATTCTTTTATCGTGCTTGTGAGACGGATGGCGGCTGTGCTGGTGTGGATACCATAGAAGCGTGAACACATTGATCACGCTCAGATTGACTTGACTCTTCAAATTCGTAAAGGTTTTATGCATCAAGAGGTAAATTCTAAATAAACAATTAATTGAATTCGTATGGAGTCTTTAGTGAGTTCCTTTTTTCGTATGCTTTCATATTTAATTTACATAAGGAACTCAACCTTGTTTCTCTAAGAGGAGTCCCGAAGGTCAAGTGGAGCCGCTCCCAAGAAGATCACAAGCAGGCGAGTAGTACTATTCTCCCTCACGATCTTAGTAGAGGATTTATTTGTCAATTTCTGGCTATTGCTGGTAAGAGAGTACAATTGTATGATTGATCCAAAAGACCACCCATGTCAGGTCTAGAATGTGGTCCTCCTGCATTAATATTCTGGTGAAGTCAAATGTTGGGTTTTCTCGACCACCCTGGTTGGGCTCACCTAGTAGTGGTTTAATACATTGAAGTCCAACTCCATCTAGTCATTCTAAGACCTCAATAATGTTTCTACATTATTTTTCCAACTATAAGAGGTACCCTCGGATTCCTCTCAGTCTATTTAATTTGAAGTAGAACTAGAGTCTCTGCGAGACTACATCTACCGATTCAATTGAGTGGTCATAGAGGTACTTTCGACTGCTCTAAAAGTTCTGACCAATGCCTTCTCTCAAAGCTTTTAGGAGGGAGACTTCTTTGAGTCATTTACCAAGAGGCCCTCCTGAGACTATGATGAGCTGCTCGGTCAAGCAGAGAAGTATATCAATGTGAATACATTGAAGTCCAACTCCATCTAGTTATTCAAAGACCTCAACAATGTTTCTACATCATTTTTCCAACCATAAGAAGTACCATCGGATTCCTCTCAGTCTATTTAATTTGAAGTAGAACTAGAGTCTCTACGACCAATGCCTTCTCTTAAAGCTTTCAGGAGGGAGACTTCTTTCGATTATTTGCCAAGAGGCCCCCATGAGACTATGATGAGTTGCTTGGTTGAGCAAAGAAGTACATCAATGTGAATACATTGAAGTCTAAGTCCATCTAGTCATTCGAAGACCTCAACAATGTTTCTACATCATTTTTTCGACCACAAGAGGTACCTCCGGATTTCTCTCAGTCTATTTAATTTGACATAAACTAGAGTCTCTGTGAGACTACATCTAATGGTTCAATTGAGTGGTCATAGAGGTACCCTTGATCGCCACAAAAGTTTTGACCAACACCTTCTCTTAAAGATTTCAGGAGGGAGACTTCTTTGGGTCATTTGCCAAGAGACCCCCCTGAGACTATGATGAGCTACTCGGTCGAGCGAAGTACATCATTGTGAAAGAAGTCCAAAAGGCTAAGTAAGAATAAAGGGTACCGACCGACCAACAATAGTGGAGAGAGGTGATCAGACTCTTGGCTCCCACACTAACCAACATTACATCTACCCTATGTGCCCTACACCCCTTTGAAGGTGTCGAAGGATAGGACATTGCAGATTTGTGATGAATACCAAGTCATTTGGAGGCCACCCAACTCTAAGAAGGCCCTCAATAACCCCAATCAAATGCCTTTGTTATTTTCACCATGAGCATAAGCACTCCACTTAGGATTTCTCTAAGTTGGACTAAGAGATTGAGTGGGGATCGACATTTACCCATGAGTGTATTCTATCTTGATGGAGAGCATCCATGATCACATCAAGGGCCCTTCTCTTGGTCTCCACCTCCAATACCAATGGGATGCACACTCACTTGTTGGGGAGGATACGATGCCCCTCGCTTAAGACGCAGAGCAACCTAAACGATTCCTGACTCCAACTACCCAACCTGGGGGTGATTGACATGATTTCTAATGGTGACTAAAATCATGCTCAGAATGTATATAGTCGTTAGAATGCATGGGAGTTAGTCACCAAGTTGAGATGCGGGGTGGACTAGTGATTGGTTTTGAGCCATAGAATTTAGAGGGGTCGCCACACCCCATAATGATGCCCTCGTCATTTGAGCCACTATTATTAATTTTTAAGTAACTCAAATCTTTATCAACTTGGGCAGCTTATTTAATGTGTTTTTCTTAAGGGTGTTGGAACAAATACAATTGATATAGCAGACTTGCAGCTAGTGGTCGTGCCTCTCTTTAGGTTCTTGAGGCATGTAGTACAACCCTTGGGTAGATCAGATTACTGATCTACTTAGGCCAGAAGCCAGTTCGAAGGATGACCATGGTCCCTTTAACTGTGGTGGACATGCCTTCCACTTACAACATCATACTAGGACAACCAACCCTAAGTACTTTCATAGCGATTGCCTCCCCTTACCACCAAAATTTTAAGGTTTCTATCAAGAAGTGTAACGACCGCCCTTCTTACCTCAAGGCGATCCGTTACTTATACTTGCTAAAATCTACTATTAATTTAAAATTTCTTTCTATGTAATAATTGAGTAAACACATGCTCCCAAATGGATAATATAATGCATAGAACTACCATAATAGTTAACATTCGAACGTGCGGAAAATAAATAACTGAAAAAGAAAAGTTTTGTTCTAGTCTTTAACATTCTTAATGATGCAAGTTCCCGAGGCTCTTTATTCTAAGTTCCACCACAGCACACACTTCGCATCGTCTCTGCCGCCTCCGCTACTCAAATTTTTCTTTGCCCTTATCTGCAGTACAAGGGAAATAAAACTATAAGCATAAAGCTTAGTAAGTACCATCCTACTCACAAAACGATGCATATTTTAAAATCATGCTTTTGAAAAATATGAAAGGAAATATCTTCATGCTTATCATTTATTGCTACTGAAACATATAAGCTAGATAAATATCATGGCATACGCATCATAACAAGCACATGGACTAAAATCATAACTGAACTAAACATGATCTTAAAAACTACTTTCACTTCAAGTTAGTAATGAACTTTTGAAAACTTATACATATAGTAAGTGAAAATAATAATCATCCTGCTGTGGGCCCGGCATTGTGCTAACTATGCGCGCATCCCTAAATAGATCCGAGGTAGCTAATCCCGAACCCATTAGGGTACTACTAGGCGATCTGGGCCTAGGGGCGATCTAGGAGCCCACCCATGGACGATCTGAGTCCAAGCACATGCCACATAAAAAGTAAAATACTTTCTTTAATAATTCTTTTCTCTTTAACCTTGCATATACTAGGCGATCTAGGGCCTAGGGGCGATCTAGGAGCCCACCCATGGACGAACTGAGTCCATAATTACTGAGGCAAGGTAAATTATTTTCATAAACATTCTGTAAGAGAAACTAATCTCCACATACATACATAAATTTTCAAATAACTAAAACTATGGATTTATGCATACGAACGGAGCTACTTATACTGCAGGTGAGAGGTACTTACCTTGTCTGCTCTACTAGGGTTTTAATGCTAAGGTTTGTGAAATCGAAGACCTTCTCCGAGTCAAATTCCTCTAGCAAAACTTCTTCTAAATAACCTATCCTAAAATAAATCATAACTACAATTTAATCCAAATCATTAACCTAATCTAATTTCAATTAATTATCCCTTAATTAATTTAATTAATTAATCAAACATATAAACAATCTATTGATCAATTAATACTAACTAACTAATAACTAAATTATTAACTTACTAATTATTAACTAATTAACTATTTCTAATTAACTATTAATGGATTCAATTACCTAAATTAATTAAATTACTAATTAATTAACTACTAATTAATTAACTAATTTAATCTTATTTAATTAATTACCTTAATTAATTAACTTACCGTAAGTTAATTAATTAATTAAAAACTTTACTTCGTCTTCTCCACGCGTGAACAGGGCGCTCGCAGAACGGGCAGAACGGAGCTCGGTCGGCGTCAGGCTGAGGCAGGGCAACCGGCGGCGTCGTGCGGCGGCAGAGGCGGCGTTGGCGGTCGTGCTTCTCCGGCGAACAGCGCAAGGGAGCAGAGAGGCGGCGGCTGCTCTGCTTCGTCTTCTCCACGCGAACGGGCGGCGGACGCAGGGCGCGGCAGGGGGCGCTCGCAGGGAAGGCGGGCGGCGGGCTGGCTCTCCACGCGAGGGCGGAGAAGGAAGGGCGGCGCTGCTGTCGCGGCGGCGGCGAAGGTGTCTTCACGCGGCGGACGCGAGCAGAGGAAAAGGAGGGTGGTGGCTAGGGTTGGGTCGCGGCTCCTCTTATAGCCCTCCTCCTCGGCCGTTCCGGGCGCTTATAGGCGGAATCGGGCGGCGGCGGGCGGACGCGGTCCGCGCGGGGCGCGGACGGTCGCGCGGAAGCGGAGCGCGGAGCGGAGCGAAAGAAAAAAAAAAAAACGGAATAAAGAGGAGTGCACAGTAATCCTAACTTCGGGTTTCTAGAAATCCCGATTAAACCGGGTCTAATTTCCCAAATCGAACCAGGGCTAAAATTTTTGGTTCGCTTGGTTCGGCCATCAAACGACCTCCGATTTGACCCAAACAAATTTTGTTGGATTCGTCTTTGCAAGACAAACCTTTTTATCCTATTTTATTTTATTAAACTCTCTTCTATTGTTTAACTAAAGGACTTTTATTAGAATTTTAAATCTAATTAAAATCCTAAAAATATAGGAGAAATAATCGGGGTGTTACAATCCCCCATACCTTATAAAAAGTTCGTCCTCGAACTTAAAATAATTCTGGATATTTCTGTCTCATACTATCCTCCGTTTCCCAAGTTGCCTCTTCTGCCCTATGATTTTGCCATATGACTTTTACTAATGGTACTTCTTTATTCCGTAATTTCTTAACTGCTCGATCTATTATCTGAATAGGTCGACTATCATAGCTGAGATCTTCGCGGATTTGCATCGTCTGTGGCTCTAGCACCTGGGTGACATCTGGGATGTGCTTCTTTAACATGGAGACATGGAACACATTGTGGATAGCTGACATCTCCTGAGGTAGTTCTAGCTCGTAAGCTACTTTCCCAACTCTTTTAGTGATAAGGTATGGTCCCACATATCTGGGACTTAGCTTGCCCTTTTTCCCAAAACGCATTACTCCTTTCATAGGAGCCACTCTGAGGAATACTGAATCTCCAACTTCAAACTCTAATGGTCTACGTCGTGTATCAGCATAGCTCTTTTGTCGGCTTTGAGCTGTTTCTATTCTCTGGCGGATCTGCTGTATGGCTACTGTGGTATCATCTATAAGATCTGTCTGTAGGCCTAACTCTTGCCTCTCACCACCCTCATACCAGCAGATAGGAGATCTACACCTCCGCCCGTATAAAGCCTCGTAAGGTGCCATGCCGATAGTGGCCTGATAACTATTGTTATAGGCGAATTCTGCTAAGCACAGGTATTTGCACCAACTGCCCTTAAAATCTAAAGCACATGCTCTGAGCATGTCTTCTAGAACTTGATTCACTCTTTCTGTCTGACCATCTGTCTGAGGATGAAAAGCTGTGCTAAACTTCAGTTTGGTGCCCAGTGCTGTCTGTACGCACTCCCAGAAGTGCGAAGTGAACCTACTGTCTCTATCTGAAATGATAGTCTTGGGGACTCCATGTAGTCTGATAATCTCCTTGAGGTATAACTGAGCTAGCTGTTCTATGGAATAGGAGATTCTGATAGCTAGGAAGTGGGCAGACTTAGTCAATCTGTCAACTATTACCCAGATTGCATCATATCCATTCGTTGTTCTGGGTAATCCCACTATAAAGTCCATGGAAATATCTTCCCATTTCCACTCTGGAATTTGGATAGGCTGCAGAACTCCACCTGGTCTCTGATGTTCTGCCTTAACTCTTTGACACGTCAGGCAGGTGCTGACATATCGGGCGATGTCCGCATTTAATGGATTTTTATTGATTTTAGGGCTAACTCGGATCCGACTTGAGCTCAACCGGGGTCAAATCGAGTCAATTCGTCAAATTGATCGAACCAACACGAAGGATATGACTCGGATCGAGCCTGATCAAAATTTCACAATTTTTGGGAAACCCTACACTGCCCTAAAGCCTAGATCAAATGTGCACCGTTGAATCAGAGATGGATGGCCGAGATTAATCAATTAATCACAGTATAAAAGCTTAAACATTCGGGATGAACAGTGGCTGGCCGCCACTGTTCATCTTCCCCGCGCGCGATCTTTCCCTGTTGCGCGACGTAGCAAACGGCCAAGCTCCATCCAAAATTTCCAATTCGAGCGTCTTCCTTAATCTTTGAGGAGTCTTCAATCCGGTCTCTTGGGCATTTTCCGGCGACTGGAAGGGAGCGACGGAGAGGGTTTTTCCGGTGCTTTCAAACTTGGTTTCCGGCGTTTTCTTCTGCCTACTGCATCATCCGCGCCCAAGGCTTGAGGAGGGGTTCTCCTTGCGTCGCTGGGTTCGATTGTATCACCAGAAGCACCATCGGAGCATCGAGAAGCTGAGGATTTCAGTTTAGCCATCTCAACGAAGTCTGCACGAGCCTGTTCTGTTCCGGAGAGGATTTTTCCGGGCTGTTTTTGGCTCGGGCAGCGATTGCAACACCAGAAGACCGTGTCGAAGATTCCTTTTGGATTCAAGAGCTTGTTGACACCAAGCTAAGGAGAACGAAGAAGAAGGGAAGCCGGATGCGTATCTTCATTTCTGCAATTCTGAATACTGCAATTTCCGAATTCCTGCATTTCTGATTTCGTGTTTTTGCAATTTCATTTTTCTTCAAGTTTTTGAAATTCAAGAGCTATGAGACCTTGTGAATTCAGTAATTGGGATAATCCTTGGTTTCTGTTTGGATTTTGATCTGTTTTAATTTGGTTTTAACTCCCTCAAATGCATTGAAATCGATTTCTGATAACCTTGCATTCACTGTGCTGTGCCAACCGAAACCCCCTTGAACTCTGATTTCCATTCCTGATAACTGATGTTTGTTCCACTGTAAATGCCAATTGAGTATCATGCATCATGTTTTGAAAGCTTAATTTGTTTTTTTTGGGAAATCTGAATTGTACTGCCAAATTCTGAAAACTCCAAATTCTGAAAATCCAGTTCTGCAACTGTGCTTGTAGGAACTTTAGAAGTTTTGTTAATGTGGTTTTAGTTTACTGCTTATATCATGATTTGATTTTGTCTAGTTTAGATGCTTCAGTTGCTTGTTGCTATTCCGTGCCAAAGCCCACCTTCTGTGCCAAATTGTTTTCTCCGGATTAGGCATGATTTGTTTCCTTTTGTTTGAGCTTGCATCAATAGCATTGAACCTCAATTAGATTCAACCTCTAGTCTTAGTTTTAGCTTTGAATTCTACTGCATTGCTAGTTTAGGTGTTGTTTCAACGTGATTTCATTTCGAAAACCCCAAAAACCCCATTTAAATAGAAAACCCAAAAATACGACACATCAAAGCTTGATTTAAACCGTTTCTACTAATCCTTGGAAAAACACGACTCGAGGCCCCTATACTTCCATTTTCGGTATTTATCACGGGTTTTCGATAATTTAAAAATCAATTTGAAGCCCTATCGTGACACTCCATTTAGGGCTTTT
>NW_027430780.1:0-4813 GCF_044706935.1 Curcuma longa | reverse complement strand
AAGTGCAACAAACTAGTGATACAATTCAGAGGGCATCCATTCAAAAAAAAATCAGAAAATAAATTGAGAAGAAAACAGTTTTTAAAAAAATGATGAGAAGCCTTGAGGTTGTGGATTGTTTTACTTGGATTTTCTTCAACAAACCAATTGCAAAGCAATCAAAGAAGTAGGATTGAACTTGTGAAGCAAGATCAGCAAATTCAGATCAGAAACAGAAAAAAGAAAAAAAAGAGAGAGAAAACAGAAAAAAAAATCAGAAAAAGAAGAGGTGTATGAATGTATCAAAGAAGGTATCAAGAATTTGATCGGTTGATCAACCATAGTAGAAACCTACTTCATTTTGTTGCTTTATAAACAACAAATTCAGATCTCAAGTTGTTCAATAAATGTTGCTGCAACAGATCACAAAAGGATCAAGAAAAACAGAAAAAAAAATCAGAAAACAGAAAAAACAGTTTGGTTTTTCAGCCACTTTGAGCAATTTTTACGGCACTGATCCGAATCTGAATTTCATAGAAATTTGCATGGCCATTAGCCTCATCAATCAAGCTTCATTGTGCAAAAAGAATGGAAGCAAAAGAGCAAGAAACAAGAGAGAAAAGCAAGATTTCGTTTTGAGAAAAAAACAGTTTTCAGCTTTAATTTTCAGCCATGTTCTCTAATTTTGCTGCTGCTAATCCGAATCTGGATTTCACGAAAATTTTGCATGGATATTAGTGTTATCAATCAAGCTTCATTATGCAAAAAGAATGGAAGCAAAAGAGCAAGAAACAAGGGAGAACAAGCCAAATTTCAGATTCAATTTCAATAATTTTCAGAATTAAAAGCGCAATGATACATTGAATTTGCGGATTCATGTGAACTGAATTTTGGGTTCTGATGATTGGATGCTATTTCTTATCTCTTGTGAAATCTAAATGTGAAAGAATTGGGCTTGCTTGGCATTTGGGCGAAAGGAAAAGAAGAAGAAGAAAAGAGGAGTTTGCAAAAATGGCACATTTGGGATGATTGGAGTCATTGAAGTTAAATGAAAGAAAAAGAAGCAAAATGAGGGTGAGAATTGTATCAAAGAGAGAAGGAGCTGTATCAAAGAATGATTTAACTCAGAATTGGCTCAAGGATTTGAAGAACATACAGAAACAAATAGGATACAAAAGAAAGAAAGAAGAAAGAGTGGCAAGGTTCATTGATTTACATTTAAACATACTCATGTCTACCACTTCATTCACTCTCTTCTTTTGAATTTCTTTTCTCTTAAATTTTCATTTCTAAATTCTCTATTTCATTGTTTCAGTTCATGATTCCTTACATTTTCAGTAAGCCTAGTATATGTGGATTCCAAATCATGAATGGTAGTGGAGAGTAGAAAACACACAAGCCTATAGTAATGCATGAAACCTAAGTGCTTGAGTGAGCTCCATCTCCTTTTTGATCATGAATTAGAATTAGGGTGAGAGCCACTGATTTATCTATTGAAAACAACCTCGTGAGATTCAGTGTGATGCATTTTTCTCAATTAGTCAAGAAAGGTGAAACTTACTATGCGGTTAACCAAATACAAGTCTAATTCATGGATTTAAGCTTTTGAGACTTTACAAGCTTAGATAATTTTCTTTTAATTGTTTCTAATCATGATTGAGGATGATCTAGGGGGGTACAATCCTAGTTTATTTTGTTGACTTGAGCGGGACGCTCAAGGGTAAGTGTGGGGGAATTTGATGAGCTAGGGTTTTATGCATTTTTAATCGATTCAATTTTGGGTTTTTACATGAAAATAAATTACAAAATGAATCGATTTGATCTTAATTGTCATTTATTGCATAATCTGAGGTTTGATTATAATTTTTGTGATTTAATGGTGATTTTTCATTAATTTGATTTTAATTGATTTTAGGGCTCGAATCGGATCCAACTCGAGCTCAACCGCGGTCAAATCAAGTCAAATTTGTCAAATTGATCAAGCCAACACGGAGGACATGACTTAGATCGAGCCTGATCAAAATTTCACAATTTTTTGGAAGCCCTAAGACTGCCCTAAAGCCTCAGATCAAGTGCTGGACCGTCAGGATTCAAAATCAACGGCCAGATTGATTGATTAATCAGAACTATATAAGCCAAACATTAATCGATGAACAGTGACTCGCCGCACTGTTCATCGTCTTCCCGCGGGCGCTGTCCTGTTCGCGCGACGTACCAAACGGCGTGTTCCCGTCCAAATCTTCCAATTTCATCGCGTTCTCTGATCCTCGAGGAGGCCGGAACCAGTTCATTGGGTATAATCGGCGGCTGGAAGCTCGACGCCGGAGAGGGTTTCATCGGCGCAGCACTCCCCTGTTTCTTGCGTTCCGGCGAGTTACGGCGTCAAACCGCAACCGCGAATCGGAGGAGGGGTTCTCCGAAGGTTTTGGAGCAAGCTTGAGGGGTTGGAAAGCTTCACCGGTGCGAGGAAAGGTGAACTATTCCAGTTTGCAGCTGAAAACTTCACCGGCGCCCGGCTCTGATTTCTGGGAAAGGGTTTTTCTGCCGATTTTCGGAGTTGTGGACGCGGGCAAGAGCTCATTGGATTGGTTCGAGCTTCTGAAGGGATTTCCGATGAGGAGGGTCTCCAATTTGGCTCTTGTTTGACACCAAGAAAGAAAACACGAAGAAAAGGGAAGAAATTGGATGTTTAGTTGTTTAGTTTCTGATTTTGCATTCTGATTTTCTGTTTCATGTTCTGAAATTTCCAGCTTTAAATCTTTCATTACCAATCGAATTCTTAGCAATTTTGGTATGTGGTTAATACGTTAGCTGTTGTTTGAATTCAGATTTGTTGAAGTTTGCTTAGCCTAGTTTAACTACCATTCAAACCTGAACAAAACAATTTCTGATAACCTTGCTTGTTACTGTGCCGTGCCACCCTTGAAGCACTGTTCTGTGCTGATTTCTCCCGTGCCAGCTTTGATTTTGAAATATCTTGATTGATTCATGAAGTTGATAAAGGATTGTTGAATTCAAATGGCTTGGGCTAATTTATTGATTAGAGTAGTTGAGCTCCATCTGATTTCACTTGTTCAAGCACTGTTTCGTGCCAATTGATGATGGTTTATCCGATTAGTTGCTAGCTTGGTTTTGCATATGTTTGCTTTTGTTAGTTAAGTGATAATTAGATTGCATCATTGTTTAGCGAGCATAGAATTGTTTCCTTTCAATTTGCTATTTTAGCCTAATTTCATCTTAAGTTTAGCTGTTAACTTAATTGCTTTGATGGTGTTTAGAGCTTGCGTTTCTTAGGGTTAAATTTTAGCATTTTGCATTTAGTTGTTGATTTGCAATTCCATTTCATTCAAAAACACCAAAACCCCATTTATATTCGAAAACCCCAAAAATACGACACCCCGAGCTCAATTTAAACCTTTTCTACTAGTCCTTGGAAAAACACGACTCGAGGCCCCTATACTTCATTTATTTGAATTTATCGTGGGTTTTCGATAAAATCTATAAATTCTAATTTGAAGCCCTATCGTGACACCTAGTTTAGGGCTTGTCATGATATAACCGTTTTTCGTCGCACTACGGTTTCAATTAATTATCAAGTTTCAAACAATAATGTAGTATAGAGTTAACCTGAATCGTCTCTCAAGGACCCAATACAATGCTTGCAATTTTCAAATCTAATGAAATTTTATATGTTGTGAGAAAAATAAAAAGAACTAAACTAATGCATGTTTTGGGGGGTTTGAATGCTAGAAACAATAAAAACTCGACCACCTACTTCTTCCTAACAATCCTAACTATCCGGAATTGAAATTTCAGTGAACTACACTCTAAACATGGCCAAGAAACAAAAACGAACAGCAATGAACAAAAACGGATAGCATGAGCAAAACAGGACAGATTTGTTACGAAATATGACAGAATTTTCTCCTAGGCAATTTAACAAACAACTTGCATTCAAAAGGGAGAATTCAACAAACTGCAACAAGTAAGCTGTAAAAGAGTAACAAACTAACAAAGTAGCAATTGTAAGGGAGCTAAATTAACATCAAAAGAAACAACAATCAAACAAAAGAGGAAGCTGTAAATTGCTGGAATTTGCTGTAATGTGTGCTGTCCACTTGCGCAGGAAGGAATGGGGGCTGCTTGGCTCTATCCGACCGGCTGGAGCTTCCGCAGATGGCTGTGGCGTTGTTGATGCTGTGGCTTGAAGGAGCTGATGGCTTTGAGGAGCTGCTGCGAATGAGGCGTTGCTGGAGTGGTGGAGAAGCTGTTGTTGCGTGGTGGCGCGTGAGAAGTGCTGCTGTGGTGGAGTTGGTTAGACTGCTGTGGGAATTGGGCTGGCTGACGTGGGGAGATGAGGCGTTGTGTGAGGGTGGAGAGTGAGTGGAATTGTGAGGACGTGAGTGGAGATTTTGTGATGGCTTGAGTGGAGGTGGCTGTTGTGAGAGGTGTTGATTGGTGGAAGATGAGTGGAATTGTGGAGGTGTTGAAGCGTGAGGCGGAAGCCGCTGTGGTGGAGATGGCGTGGTGGTGAGGAGTGGCGTGAGATGAGGGAGTGTGAGTGTTGGATGAGATGGGGGCTGTGAGGGAAGGCATGAGGGTTGAGTGGCTGCTGTGGGATGTGGGCGGTGGTGTTAGGAGGTGAGTTGGGCGGTGGAGGCGTGAGGTGGGTGAGCGTGGACAGCGGTTGGCGGTGGTGGAAGTGAGGGAGAGGGAAGATGGAGGCGTTAGGGATGATGGAGGTAGGTTAGGTCTTGGGAGCTCCTTTTCTCAATCTTTTTGTACCCTTTTTTTCCACCCTCTATTTCCTTGATGTATGGTTCAGATTTACTAT
>NW_027430779.1:0-1383 GCF_044706935.1 Curcuma longa | reverse complement strand
TGTTGGTGCAATCTTTGCCCCAAGTGCATTGAGTTTCAATGTTTGGCTAAACCATGTTTAAAGTTAGGCAATTCTTGTGATCTAACATGTGTGATGCAAGTTTGTAGGAAAGTCCAAGCGTAGTCTTGGCAAAAGAAAAGTCCAAGTGGGAAGTCTTGGCAAGGAAAGTCCAAGGTTGGTCTTGGTAAAAGAAAAGTCCAAGTGGGAAGTCTTGGCAAAGGAAAGTCCAAGTGGGAAGTCTTGGCAAAGGAAAGTCCAAGGTTGGTCTTGGCAAAAAGAAAAGTCCAAGTGAGTAGTTTTGGCAAGGAAAAGTCCAAGTGGGAAGTCTTGGCAAAGAAAAGTCCAAGTGGGTAGTCTTGGCAAGGAAAAGTCCAAGTGGGTAGTCTTGGCAAAGACTTGACATGACGAAGCTGATGGAAGCATCTCAAGCTAGTGCAAGGATGATGGAGC
Source organism: Curcuma longa (assembly GCF_044706935.1). Lineage (NCBI taxonomy): Eukaryota > Viridiplantae > Streptophyta > Magnoliopsida > Zingiberales > Zingiberaceae > Curcuma > Curcuma longa. The sequence continues at coordinate 933 of NW_027430779.1, read as the reverse complement.
ATCCAGGGAAGGCATGAGGCTATGGGAGGTGTTTGAAGGCCGAGGTCTAGGTCAAGAGAAGCTGAAATGTGATTTTTCAGCTTCACCAGTCGACTGGCCCTGCCAGCAGTCGACTGCTCATAAATCAGACGCACACAGAAAAATCAGTCGAGCCAGAGGAAGACAGGAGTCGACTGGGCAGTCGACTGGTGTATGGTGAGTCGACTGATGCCAGTCGACTGGTCTTGGAATAGTCGACTGCTATTTGAACGTTGGCGAAGATTGGCAAGCATTTAATGCGCTTTAATGCGAGATTTTGTTGCCGATTGAAGCCATCAGTCGACTGGCCCTGCCAGCAGTCGACTGATGCCGAAGAATTATAAAAGAAGCCTGCTCGAGATCAACTCAAGAATTCTGCTATTCTTTCATTACTTTGTGCTTCTTTTGAGAACGTGTTTGTTCTCTATTCTTTGCTTTCTTCCTCTCCTCTAGAACATTATTTCATATCATATTTGAGGAGATCGAAAGAGTTGTAAAGGTTTCTCCGCCTTCGAGGTTTTCGAGAAGGAGAAGATTCATAGTGCATCGGGTGTGTGCGTGCGTGTGGATCCTTGGATTAGTCACCTCTGCGGAGGTGGATACCAAGTAAACAAACCGGGTTAGCGTTGATCTATTGTTTTCTCTTTTATATTTTGCTTCCGCTAACACTCTTGCAGAGAAACAATCAAGAAGAATCGAAAAATGCTATTCACCCCCCTCTAGCGAACCAACCGATCCTAACAAGTGGTATCAGAGCCGGTTACGTTTCGGAGGATCTAACAATCAACCGGAGCAACTCATGGCATTCCAAGAGGGTTACAGCACCGCACGACTACCATACTTCGATGGAAATGACTTCGCCTACTGGAAAGGTAGAATGGAGTATTATTTAATGAATGACATTGAGAATTGGTT
>NW_027430778.1:0-3332 GCF_044706935.1 Curcuma longa | reverse complement strand
CGGTGCTTCTACTTCCCAGATAGTCAAAGCGCTAGCTAGCTTGGCTAACTCATCAGCCTTTTGATTATCTGATCAAGGTATCTTTTGTCGGATCACCTCCTGAAATCCGGCTTTCAATTTATCGACCGCCTCTGCATAGTGTTTCAACTGATCACTGCGGATCTCGAAAGTACCTTTAATTTGCTGATCTACCAACTGCGAGTCAGAATAGATAATAACTCGATTTGCCCCCAAGTACTTTGCAGCTTGTAATCCAGCTAATAGAGCTTCATATTCTGCCTCATTGTTGGTCGCCCGAAATTTCAATTTTATTGCCACTTGCAACACATCTCCTTGGGGAGAATGTAATAGTATATCGACCCCGCTACCTTTCTTGGTTGCTGATCCGTCCACATAGATCTTCCAAGTTTTTGACGATTCTTGGCCCGTTACTTCAGTCAAAAATTTGGCTAAAGCTTGAGCCTTGATGGCTGTTCTCGGCAGATATTGTATGTCATACTCACTCAGCTCGGTCATCCATTTGATGAGCCATCCAGAAACATCAGGTTTGAGCAAGACTCGTCCCAAATTGCTGTTGGTGAGCACCGTGACTGGGTGGGATAAAAATAAGGTCGTAATTTTCGAGCCATTAATACAAGAGCCAATGCTAACTTTTCCAGAGTAGTATACCGAGTTTCAGCATCTTTCAATAAATGACTTGTGAAATAGACTGGTTGCTGCACATGCCCTTCTTGCCTTATTAACACCGACCCAAGAGCTACTTCTGAGGCCGACAAGATAAACCCATAGAGGCTCTTGAGGTTCTGGCTTAGCGAGTGTAGGAAGGTCGGCCAAATATTGCTTTAATTCTACGAAAGCTTTATCACACTTGTCATCCCATGAAAATCGAGTAGCCCGCCGCAGGACCTTGAAGAAAGGCAAACTCTTTTCAGCTGATTGAGAAATAAATCGAGATAACGTCGTGATTCGTCCGACCAGTCTTTATACTTCCTTGGTATTTCGAGGTGAAGCCATATCTTGAACAGCTCTGACCTTCTCTGGATTGGCCTCTACTCCTTTTCAGTTACTATGTAGCCGAGGAAACAACCACTTTTTACACCAAAAAGGCATTTCTTGGGGTTCAGCTTCAGACTATATTGTCGGAGGGTGTGGAACGTTTCTTCCAGATCTGTTATGAGAAGGTCTGCTCGAGCCGATTTGACGAGGATGTCATCCACATATACTTCTATGTTTCGCCCAATTTGATGTCGGAAGACTCGGTCCATAAGTCGTTGATAAGTAGCTCCTGCATTCTTCAACCCAAAGGGCATTACAGTATAACAAAAAGTACCATCAGCAGTAACAAAACTGACCTTTTCTTGATCTTCCTTAGCCAAAGGAACTTGATGATATCCTTGGTATGCGTCCATCATGCATATAAACTCGAAACCTGAAGTTGAATCAACCAGCCGATCAATCCGAGGAAGGGGATAACAATCCTTTGGACAAGCTTTATTAAGATCTCGAAAATCCACGCAAACTCGCCATTTACCACCGGGTTTAGGCACCAAAACCACATTAGCCAACCACACAGGGAATTGTACTTCTCTGATTTGCCATGCTTTCAGCAACTTGTTTACTTCTTCTCTGATTATCTTATCTTGGTCGGGTGAAAAATGCCTTCTTCTCTAGTGAACTGGTCGAGCATCAGGGAAGATGTTCAGCCGATGTTCCATAACAGCAGGGGAAACACCATTGATTTCAGATGATGACCAAGCAAATACATCATGATTCTTCGTTAAACATGAGACAAGTTGTTCTTGTAATTCAGGGGATATGTCGGAGGCTATCTGAGTAACTTGGTCGGGTTTCCATGGTACAATTGATATTTCCACTTTCTCTGGGATTGGTCGAGGCAGTGGTGCGCTTTGGATCTGAGTTGACCTCCACATTCGACTTCCTGCGCACTGCTCTAAGATCCGTCTGTACCATGTCGACATAGCATCCACGAGCCATTTTTTGGTCTCCCTTAACTAAGCCGACCTGATCATAGACAGGAAATTTTAGCTTTTGATGGAATGTGGAGACCACTGCTTCGAATGAACTGAGAGCTGGTCGGTCCAGTATGACATTATAAGCTAAGGGAGCGTCCACTATAATGAAATACACCATCCGAGTTCTCAGCAAAGGCTTCTCCCCCAGGGATAACGGGAGTTGGATCTGCCCCAGTGGTTGAACCACATGTCCCGAAAATCCAAATAAGGGTGTGGCCATAGGCTGCAATAGTCCTCGGTCAATTTGCATCTGAGTTGAAGGCATCCAGATATAGGATGTTAACCGAGCTACCTGTGTCGACAAATACTCGAGCTACACCATAATTGGCAATGGTCGCCCGTATGACCAAAGCATCATCATGGGGGAAGGCTATTCCCTCCAGATCTTCTGGACCAAAAGAGATGGTCGGCTCGACTGCCGTTCTCGACTTAGGCCAACACTATGTACTTCCAGCCGTCGCCCATACACCTTCCGAGCTCTATTAGAATCTCCATCGGTAGTACCACCAGCAATCATGTTAATTTCTTCCTGGAGCACTTGTTTCTGATTGTCACGATCTCCTAGCGCCTTTCTCGGGGGTAGCAGGGGATCACCTTCTGCTTGCCGACCATTCCCGTTTTGTTCTTGATTTCTTCTGTGGAGGAGACTGCTGCAACCTTTCTTACATCTGGTGAGGCGCAAGATTAGCTTGCCTTGGTGGTCTGCGATCCTGTTCATTTCCTCGCCTGTAATTTATCGGTCTGAACCGATCTCCCAGGTTGGAAGCACCCTCTTGCCGATTTTTTATAATGTTGCCAATTTCCAATACCAGTTGTCGGCAATCCTGCGTGCTATGAGCAGATGTCTGGTGGTACACACAGCAATGAGTCGCCGGGCTGGCTCCTCTAAATCTTGCCCCCCCGGTAGGAAAAGAGGCAGCGTCAATGGTCTGCACCATTCGCCCGTCTCGTCTAGCTGGAACACTCTGCAATGGTCGGGGTCGTTCTTCTCTACGAGGTATAGGTGGAGCTGACTTCTTTTCTTGCTGCACAACTGATCCAGGATCTCCTCGTCGAGCTAATTGAGTTTCCTCCAAGTGGATGTATTTGGTCGCCCGCTCTAGCAGTCGTTGATTGTAACACCCGTAATTTTCCTTTAATAATGTCTGGATATTAATGAATGATAATTCCTCGATATTAAGGAATGATAGCTTAAGTTTAGAGGAAAATCTAGTAGAAATACTAAATGGGCCTTAATGTTAAATAGGCTTCTAACCTTAATGGGCCATTAATGGGCTCTATGGGCTAATGTATTTTTAA
>NW_027430777.1:0-17387 GCF_044706935.1 Curcuma longa | reverse complement strand
TCGCACCAATCCATTGGATCACTCGCTTCTCTCCTTCTTTAGAGTCTTTTGATCCGCATGCGTTCTAGCCTCTCGCGTCATTATTATTCGCCCAATTAGATCCCTCAACTTCCTAGTTGAAACTGGCATAGAGAATGCAAGGGATGAGAAGTGCTCGCCACTATACTGGTAATGATTTAAGGAGAGGGCACTAAATCAGATCTTCTTCTTCTTTTTTATCACACTGATTTAATCTAGTCTTTAAATATATAAAGTAGTGAAGTTAATAGGAAGACTTTACTTTTTCCTAACGCAAAAGGTTAGAATGAAAGGTTTGCTAAGATAATGAAGCCTCGAAGCAAGCGGCTAGAGGATCTGACATAGTGAGACTCTAAAGGGCAGAGTCACCTTACTATATATTTCACCATTTAAGACCTGTTGCTATAGAGTGAATGGCCCAAAGTCAATCACGACTGTATATGGGGATGGAGGTCACGACGGGTAGACGTGCTAGACTGAAGATCTTGAGTTCTTTCGTATCCCGAACACTCAATCAAATCTAATTAAGGGAGAGAGCCGACGTAAAAGGAGGGTTCGACCTAAAGGGAGATTGAAGACGTCCGGATAGGTTCGACCCATCTTAAGAGGGGTCTTTTGGATGGCGCAATGACATGTTAGACTGAGAGAAGGAGGCTAGTCTTCGTATTTGAGCGAGAGGCTCGACTGAGTCAGGAGAGTCAGAGTGAGATAGAGAATAAGTTTTTTTTTCACCCTTTAATCTGCCCGGTCAATTAGCCTGTCCGCGTTTACGCTTTCATTCAAGCAAATATGCAAGACTGAATTGAATTATAAAGACTTCCTTAACATACTTCACGCTTGATCATGAAAGAGCTCTAATCTCATTTTAGGAGAGGAAGGAGGTAACTGAGTCTCGCGGGGCACTCATAACATTAAGAAAGAGATCGAAATTTCCATTCACTACTCTTTCTTTTCGGGAATTTAGAAGACTTCACTTGCTATTGACTAAAAAACAGACTAGCAATTTACGTATAGGACTAGGGCTCAAGGCCTTGATAGAAGCGGCTATTCTAAACTACTCATACGAAAGATCTGGCAGTAGGTCTTGCTCGTCCCTCTCGCTATCGCTCAAGCTTTTTTTATAGCCTCTCGCTCATTCGCTCTTCGCACTTTTTCGTCCCTCAGTCGTGAATGTACTCATTCACTCTACCGCTATCGCTCTCACACTTATTCTTCCCTTACCTTTTCTAAAAAATAATTTTTTAACCGGGTCATTTGAAAAGTTGAGTGGTCCAGAAGAGGGATTCGAATTTAGTCTGGGAGGGATAATGGGAATAACATTAGTCAGAAGTGCCCACCATCTCTTTTCTTTCTGTTTCCGAGCAGATCGAAAGTAGTGTGAAATGAAATTCTATTCATATATTGATCTTATCAGATGCGCTCTCGCCTATCCGGGCATTAAAAAAAAAAGAGAGAACGGGGAACCTAATTTATAATGTAAGAAGTTTGCCTCTCTTCTTATCTTATATAATATTCGCTCCTTTAATTCCGAAAGACTAAGAAGCGTTAGGAAATTCTAAGTATTCTGATTCACTTAACTTAGTAAATGGAAAGTAGATTTATACAGATTCTGCCCCTCGGACTTAGATGCTCGGAACTTATGTAATTCCTATTCCCCTAAACTGCATTTCCTTATATGGTAGGAACTTCTAACTAATTAGATTCTAAATTAGGTGAACCAGAATTTTCAAATGCCCCGGTTAAAAATAAGAATTAGATATGGCACGAAAAGTGCTCGCTTTAAAGTTAATATGGCAGGGCCCTAAAATAAATATAAGTTGTCTTCAATAGCTCGATAATTTAGCTCACATATGGGTAAGTCTAGATAAAGATCAAATTCAAGACTGTTTCGGGACAAGTTAGGGACGACTACAAGGGGGTCAGATCTTTCGTAATAAATTTTTAATCTTAGACTAACTGAAGATCCATATAATGAAAAGTCTAGTAGTCAATTCATTCGGAAATCCGGGTCAAAGAAAAGTGTTTTTTAGGAAAGCACAATAAAAGAGGAAGCCGGAGCTAGTTAATAGGTTTTTGAGGTTGCCACTAAGCTTTCCTTATTCATATTCTATTGTTCGTGCACGTCGTTCGTTCAAATATAGAAGTGAGAGACTCTCACTCTTTATTATATATAATCTGAAATCCTCATTTTTTTATCTTCAATATGAATTGATTCCCTCTCCCTCTGGTGTAGCACGTCGCTTCTCTCGTCCCTTGCATTCTCTGCCAACTGATAAATTGAACATACGGGTCATCTTTAGATGAAACAAATGCACCTACAACTTCTATATAAGAAGATTTAACATCAGATTTATTAGAACTGTAATTTGAACATTTTGACCTTGGGTAAGACGGGATCGGGATAATGACGCGAGAGAAAAGAAAGTGAGGGCCGACGTCAAGGAGGTTCTATCTAAGGTAGTCTCGTAACCTGCTCAATAAAACAGTATACTATAATATTTATATAGAGAGAGATAGAATCAATTCCATATTTATTATAAGGGTCTGGGGCAATTGAGACTCCATCATTCAGATAGCGGTAGAGTGAATGAGTCCATGTTAGACGACGCATAAGATAGAGAGTCTGACATAGCTCGTAAGCGAGCGGATACGCCGGAGAGCCTACACCGCTAGAGAGAGTTCTCAAAGAGCTCCACAATCTAAGCAAAGGCCCCAAAAATCTAGTAAGTAATTATGTCAATGGTGTACCCTTTACGACCAGATCTGTCTACGTTTTTAATTTCCTAAAAGAGATTCGACTCTTGCTGAGTAGAAGACTTCAAAATTAGACTTGGCATTTCATCACGCTAAAGGTAGGAATGAAAGGAACGAGTGAGAACGACGTGCGAGAAAGACTATAAAGACGGAGATGGCTGAGTAGATCTTTCGTAGTTTTGAATCCCATAGAACTTACAAGGAGGGCACGACTTGCTGGGGCTCGACCGGAAGGGAGAGGGCAGAGTATAAGATAAGAAGAGAAGCTAACTTCTTACATTATAAATTAGGTGCCCCTAGCCGCCTTGAATTGAAGTTTATGCATTTGACCCTAATTATTGGACCACTAAATAGGAAGTGCGCACTTCAGACATTCATAATTACCCGCGAGCTAAATTCTATAACTTATTATTGAAGTGCTCACTCGGCCCAAGCATCTCTCAGCTAAGGGTAGTCTCAGTCTAATTAAGAATGATCAGTCTCCTTTCAAATTAATATTAACTATAAGTGGGCCCCTTACCTTGTAGACTATTTCTATCTAGTAGTTGGGGCTGAGTCCTTGCTCCCTTTAGCTAAATTAGATTAGATCCCATGTCGCTCTCTTCCCTCCTTGTAGTCGGCCCTCACTTTCAAATATGCGAGTATAGGCCAGTCATCAGAGCTATAAAAAACCCTATAGCTCTCACAAAATTGGCACCTCAACTCCCTCTACACCCGACCGGAACGAGCATAATCAAAGCCTAAGACTAGAATTGTAATGAGGAGGGGATAGTGAATGGTAGGCTCAGTCTCGCCGGCACTAGATCTTGATCCGGGTGCTACTATTGAGAGTGGATGTAGTCAAGTGAGCCCTCAAGCGTAACCGATAAAAATCCTTCTAGTTTAAGGTCCTCATATACACTGGGATGCTGTTCCAGCTGATATAAGACGACTCTCTCCCCCTTGCTCTAATTCTGAACCCTCAATAATGTATTCACAGAGAACTGAAATGGGTACTGCTATAAATAGAAAGATAAATGGTATATCAACTCGACTTTAGATTGAAATTAAAATGGAAATGGAAAGCTTGCAGTTGAGAATCCTATCATATAATATATATTAAATTCATTAGAAGATCAGAATCAGATGATAATGAATTTGGAAATGGGAACAGTTCTCAATATAACTACTCTCAATAAAACTATTAATTAATTGAGATGAGTGAAGTTCAAGTTTCGTTATCAATTGAAATCAGGGCTAAGGGCTCATTCTACTTTATGATATTCGTATTCGTATTCTTATATTAGAATCACAATCTCTCTTTTACTCTTTTAATTATAATAATGACTAGCTCTCTAATTTCTTCTTTTCTTTTTTTTTTCTCGAATCTTCTTTTTATCGCTTGAAAGTTCGGGTATGAAATAGCTCGACCGAACTGACTATAATGGGCCGAGGAGAGCTCGACCAGGCACTCCATTTAATATGATTCTTTATCTCACACTGATTCAATATGGAAAGACAGTATGTTCGGAAATGATCAGTCTTCCTTTCACTTTGGAAAGAGCAACTCCAGTAAGATGATTCACTACTTTCCCTATCCATCTTTCTCACACGTCTCTCGTACCATTTTTATGGCGAGCCCACCTTTCTCAACTATCTTCCCTCAAATAATTACCAGTATAATTGCGATACCGAAGAGTCACCTTACTATATATTTCACCCCGTATATATATTAAGTTCGTAATACTATAATTTGCTGCAGATTATTACCAGTATAGTTGCGTTCATTCTTGAGTCTAAATTGCCCCACAGGCTATTGACTACTTGACGACGGGCCATTCACTCTACCGTGACACTCGTCCCTCTCGCCGCTCGAGCTATTAAAGAGAAAACCTTTCCTTATCAGTAGAGCACTTCTACCCGTAGCCATAGAACTAGCCCCATTGGTCGGCACAAATGACATTCTCCATTGGGTGACCCGGTTATAAATTCCCCTCTATAGCTTCTTCCCCGGTTCAAAAGAATTTGAATTCTTCGACTTCCGCTTCGACTCGTAATGAACTTTCTGCATGTGTAAAGCATAACGCAAATCGTTAGATCTGAAATGGATCTCCTTCAGTTCCAGAGCTTGAAAGAGAGAATTAAATTTCACTTTACTTAGAGTATCTTATAGTTCTTCGCGGCTCAATTCTAATATAAAGAGAATTTCCACTCATGGCCTTGCCCTTTGGGTTTATCAATCATTTAATTCTATTTCCGAAGGAAGGGATGACATTGAGATTCTATTCCTTATATAGAGTCATTCTTATATGAGTATTTTCATCTCTTCTTTAGACCACTAATCTGAAGAGCTCCAATTTACAATTTTATAAATAATCAAATCATCTGAGATACTTCACACTGACCAGAGCTCAAATATCAATCAAAAGAGGGGCGAATGAGAATGAAAGAATTTAGTATATATAGAACTCCTATCCCCGCAGCCTCATATTGCTTTCCCCCCTCCCTTCTTCAGATTCTTTCCCGATACGAGGGGCATTTCTAATTGAATTTGTGCCAGTCTTTTTTGAATGATCTACTTTTGCTTAGGTAATCCTCAGATAGGCTCGCCATACTGTAATTTAAGGAGAGGGACTAAATTAGTCTAATATAAGAATAGTTAAAGACGTGAAATGAATAGAATAACTGATAAAAAGAAAAGGAAGATAATTACAGATCAAAGATAAGATTTCTTTGCGACGTGAATCTAACGATAACGTGAATCAGAATTAATATAATAATATGAAAGTTAGGATGCCTTATCATCGAGGGTCTGAAAGAGATCTTCTTACTAAGGGAAGACAGGGTTCGTTTTAAAGATAGGGGGAGATAGGGGCACCTTATGTAAGAACTAGAATTATAGGTAGTGGAGTATCCCGAACACTAAAGAAAATATAGAACACTTGAGTCTAACATTCAATAAGGATTATAAGGGTAATCCCATAATGAGGGACGTAGGGACGAGCGAGAGCTAAGTGGAGACTCAAAGGAGAGAATGAATCACGCGCTATACTGACTAAGGAGAGAGTCTGAAATAGTGAAGACCATCAGGGAGATATACGAAAAGAGTTCAGACTGAAAGGAGAGGAAGGAGTGAACGACGGGAAGACGACTAGACTGAATTAGATTATATATAAATGGATGGAGTCTAAATTGCCCCTCTTAACATATTGAATTGTAGACTTTTCCTTCACTGGACACATCTTAAATTGCAAGTGAGGGGTGGGTAGATTTTGGTCTTCTTTCAGGTTAAGATTCATATTCTTATTGTTTTGAGCCTAAACTGACTTAGGTTTGAGGAAGGCTTCATATTATAAATGAAGAGTTTTGAGCCCCAACTTACTTTTTTATATAGGTCTTTTTTTAAAGTAAAGTAGGAATCTGCATAAAAGGATAGAAGCTCCTTCTAAGTTTTATTATTCTTTTTACGCGTGAGACTTCTAAGTCAATGGTTTTGCTCGAGCGGCGATAGGGTCTCAAATTGCTCTACCATAAGGGGTAGATCCTTCCTAGTTGTGAATTCAGTTGCTGGGATCGAGCGCATGCGAGAGAGAGAGAGCCTACTACAAGTAAAGGAGGTCAGATCTTTCGTAGTTTTTATCATTCACTACTGTTGCAGACGCAAGGATAATAATTAAAAAGTGCTCAAGTTTTTTGATAGGATCGAGCGAACTTATGTCATTCTCAATTAGGTGAACCTCAGATTCTCACGTTTTGACTTTGACTCCAGTCTCTGCCCTAGCAACAGGTCGTCAATGGTACACCATTGACTCTTTGGTGCATTTCTGTTTTGAAAAAAAAATGACCTTTCAGTTCAGTTTGAAAAAAAGCTTCTGACCCTCTCTCTCCCTATCTAAAGAACCCTTTAGGCCCTAGGATTAGCTTCTATGTAAGAGCTCTTATATACGTACTCCCAATGAGTCGAACCCTTTCTACATTCGTCCCTCTCCTAATATTTATGAGAGATATTCACTATAAAAAACTACTCAAGATCTGACCCCGATCCCAAGAGTGAATGGCCCCCTCCTGGCGCTGGAGTTCATGGCTATGAAAAAGTACTCATACGAAAGCCTTTGTACTAGGTTCTCTCTCTAATATCTTTGGCAGATACGCAAACGTAGATTAGATTATATTCATTTACTCCCTAATTTGGCACAGAAAATTGGTTTAGTGCCAAAGGGAACTAAAAAGAAGCCTTTTCACTCTTGAAACTGCTAGGTCGGGATCGCAAGAGACTAGGGCAAAACCCTAAGGATAGAAAGCAGCAGCTATTGGGGGTATGGTTCAAGTGGCAGGTCTAAGTATATTATAATAGGCTGCTGAGCTAACGAGAGCCTAAAAAAGCTATCCAGCAGGTGGAGCTACTAACTGCCTAGTTCTCAGTATAAGGAGACTAGCCCTTCTCGCTGCCGCTCGAGCGCTTTCCCCCCTCTCCCTTATGGTCGAGCTCAGCAGATTATTACCAGTATAGTTGCGTGCCCGCAAAAGTAGTAGTTTCTAAAATATAGTAAATTGTATAAATTGCGTAGCAATTTAAGACATTTACTATATTTTAGGGCCATTCACGACTATTATTATCTTTGTTGCATCGGCCCTTACTATATATTTGGCGTAAATGGCCTTTGGGGCCATTTATACAATTTACTATATTTTAGGGCATTCAGATATTCGCAATACTGTAATCCGCTGGGATCGACCTAAAGGGAGAGGGTCAAAATGACTGTTTTAGCACACGGATGTGATGATGTTCAGTATCTTCATATTAAAGTGCAGTTTGGGTTGTCTCTTGTTCGCGGCTGTTATCACACTGTGACTTTAGAGTTCTCTGGCTTGTGTTATCCCACTGTCACTTTGAGCTCTCCTGCTAATAGGGGCAGGTAGGCTATAAACCAGAGGGTGAGCTCTTCTTTCTTTTCTTTCAATGCGCATAAATAACAACAACACTATGATCATCACTTTCAAACAAACAAGGTCTCGGAATTTATATTTATTTTAGGCTAACACGGTCCGTACATAGAGGTGAACGGTCCCACCCTCTAAGGTCTTCTATATTAAGGGAGGGATCGCCCGCTTTTTCAGGAACTATGATGTTTCAATTCTTTGTTCGTGCGTTTACTGTGTTTAATAGGATTTTGATAAGGTGGTTTCTTATATTATTTCTTTGTTCCTTTAAACTTACACTTACAAATTGTTCCTTTATACTTACACTTAAAAATCGTTCCTTTACACTTACAAATTGGATTTTTGGCTTACTAGGGATAACTCGAATTCATTTCTCTTTTAATGGTCGGAAAGAAGGAGAAGGGGGGAGTCGGATTACTCTAATTTATTGGTCTTTGAATGGTCTGAAAGGGGGGAGTTGGATGACTCGAGTGAATGGAATGACTCGAATGAATGGTAAGGAAGTGGGGAGCTGGATTACTCCAATTCATGGGATGACTCGAGTGAATGGAATGAATGGGATGATTCGACTTAATGGGAGGATGACTCGAAAAGGTCACGAGCGCGGCGTGCAGGGCGTGAAAACGCTAGGCGAAAACCTGTACGCACGAGAACAAGAGGGGTGAAAGCCACACCTAAACCAGTAAAATAACAACAGAAAGCTCAAACGTCGACCAGAATGAACCGGCTGAAATAAGCCTGAGCAGGTGCAAGAAGGACGCTAGATCCTTCCGCTCTATTGGAGTGACTTTACTCTAATAGCGTTGATACAGGGATTTATGCTCTATAATATCACTCGTTTGAGGATTGAGCATAAAGAACGACATCAACTGACAAAGCTCAAGGGAAAGCACGGACGATGGATAAGAGAGCAGAGGGTGGGCCTACGGCAGGTTGAAAAACCAATAAGGGAACCCTTAGACTGGCATCTGACATGACACGAGAAGGCAACGACTGAATACTCTTCCCAAAGGATTGCTATAGACTGACAAGACAGAGAACCCTTTATTCTTTATGATAGTTCTTGTCCTCGTCTCTCTCGCTAAATTACGGTATTGCGAGCCCTCCGGCCCTCTCGCTGTCGCTCGAGCTATTACTACTCTTAAGTTAAGGAGAGGAAGGAAATTAATACATCGCGACGTGTCCAACTCCTTCTTCGAGTTCTGGTTCAATTAGATCTTTCGTAGTTTTGAATAAGTCAGGTCCGAGTGAGAACGACGTGGTATAAAGAGAGAGAACCACGTGGTAGGAATACGGGATAGGATTAGAGGAGAGAGATGAGAGTGAAAGTCAAAGAAAGATAACTTATATAATAATATAAGTATAATGTTGGGTTGGGCTTGAGGATGAGGGAATGGAAATGGAACTTGAACTCAAGAAAGAGAGGGCTCCACTATAACCCTGAACGTCGCTGTTGCTCGGGAGTAGCTATCGCAGCAACAGGTCGTGCCTGCAAAAGTAGTAGTTCCTAAAATATAGTAAATTGTATAAATTGCTACCCTGTATATATATTGGGGAGATAAATAGCCCCAAGGGCTATTTACGACTAATCCGATCGCCAAATATATATACAGGGCCGAATTTACTGTAAAGGAGATAAATAGCCCAAAAGGCGTAGACTAATCCGCCTTACTATAAGATAAGTACCTCTGCTACGCAGAGGCAGATAAATAGCCTTTGGGGCTATTTACGACTAATCCTCTAGCTATAATAAATTTTAGAACTTATATTATAGTAAGTGCGGAATTTAGATTGATTTTAGGGCCATATATTGGGAACTTATATTATATACAGAACTTAACTATATGTTGACTTTCTTTTAGGGCATTCATATTAAGTTAAATTGCGGTTCGGATTAGTCGTAAATAGCCCCAAAGGCTATTTATCTGCTCTGCATAGCAGAGGTACTTATATTATAGTAAGGCGGATTAGTCTACGCCTTTGGGGCTATTTATCTCCTTCACCAACAGAGCTATAATTTCTTTCTATTTAATTTAGGCTTAGTCGTAAATAGCCCCAAAGGCTATTTATCTGCTCTGCATAGCAGAGGTACTTATATTATATACATAAGGATTAGTCTACGCCTTTGGGGCTATTTATCTCCTTAGTCGTAAATAGCCCCAAAGGCTATAATTGACTTTTATATTAGGCCCCAAAAATCTAGTAAAGGAGATAAATAGCCCCTTTGGCCCTACTTACTATAATTAAGTTCTAATCCGCCTTACTATAATATAACTCTGCTACCCCTGATTAGTCGTAAATAGCCCCAAAGGAGATAAATAGCCCCAAGAAGATAAATAGCCCCAAGAAGATAAATAGCCCCTTTGGCCCTACCTGTATATAATATAAGTTCTAATCAGCCTGTATATAATATAAGATAAGTACCTCGGCTACGCAGAGGCATATAAATAGCCAAAGGGGCTATTTACGACTAAGTAGACTAACTGTATATAATATAAGATAAGTACCTCTGCTATGCCTCTTTGTGAGTCGAAAATAGACCCAAAGGCTATTTATATGCCTCTGCGTGGCAGAGGTACTTATCTTATATTATATACAGTTAGTCTACGCCTTTGGGGCTATTTATCTCCTTAGCCTTTGGGGCTATTTACGACTAATCCGATGGCCATAATCTGAGTGGTATAAAGAATAGAATCAGATATTGAATTCCAGTTTTGATCTAGTAGCTGCCGGACCCAATGAGCTGGGCGATATAGGGACATAGCATTGTGCGGGACCTGCCCGAGCCGGTAATCTGCAGCAGTGAAAGATCAGGAATGGAATTCATGCCCATATTAATATATACAATTGAGGCCTGTATATAATATAAGTTCCCCAAAAATATAGTAGAAGATCAAAATCAGTCTCAACTGTATATATTAGGGCTGCTATATGCTTAACACATGCAAGAAGAGGAATTGACTTTCTTTTTAGGTATATATATTTGAATGATTTTCAAAGCCCAATTCTAAAGGGCCTTCCTAACTATAAAACGCTGGAATCCAGGTTTCAAATGTCATTAGTGCAGCGCTTCTATTATCTATCTTAGTCTATAAGAGTCCCTTGACTTGACTTAGATTATTATATATTAGGACGTGAGAAGCATTATAAAGATAGAATGAGGCTATCGTTGAGAGATCTATATGCGTGATGCTACTATTTTCTAAAGGGTGAGTGAAAGTGAATAGAGAGAGGCAAAATGCATATACAAATATTGCACAATAGATAAAAGGCAGCATTCGTTTTGCTTTTCTTGCCCGCCTGACTATGCGCATGACGCGGCAGGGACAGAGTGAGATGCCTTCTCTTCATTCCTCTTTCTTAAGTCAGGTACATACTTGAACTATGTTGAAGCAGGTGCCGCCGCTGCCCTTCTTGCTCTTTCTAGGTTCCATTGCAAGGTTTCGAAGAAAACAGGCTAATGGTATTCCGCCCAGTCACTTGCTTCTTCCTTCCAGTGAATCACGCCTTGGGACATCTCAAGTAATGGTTATTTATTTGACTTCACAGTCAAGATTGGCTGGGTTCTATATCTTCTCTATCTTTCTCTTTACAGAGCTACACCAACAAAGACACACCATTGTCTTAGACAAGACAACTTGTCAAACCGGAAGGCTTACTTCTAAAGCTTTCCCATCCAGTCCTGATAGCCCTAGATCTGTAGATCCAATCAACTCTTGGTTTCGAAACCCGATACTTAGTGGATTGTCCCAAAGCCAGCAACAGACTCGGCACAAACTAACGATATATCCAATACCAATGATCTGCGCCTAGAATGCGTTGCTAGATCTCTGCTCTATAAATAGAGGCAACAACAAACGCGTTTTGACCTGGGGCGGGGCTTCCCTTTCATTACTTCTTTCTTTCACGACGAGGGAACCGCGTCCGCATCAGTCGAAGTGGTGGAACGCCCCCCCTGAGTAAAAGGGAGAGCTTCCGCACCTCTCTCCAAGAGATACGATTCGGTATCTGAATCGGCTGAAGGAGAGTGAAGAGGCGGCTACTCCCCCAGCCCACGGGAAAGCCTCTTCTTTCTGGTCTACATCAAGTGCATTGAATGCCCCACAATCTGAATCAAAGAGGATGGGTAAAGGAGAGGTTCGGAACTTCAACCAGAAGAGGTAGGGTCGGGGCGCTGTTCCTTGAAGCGGGGATATCGTAAGGAATTGATGTAGCAGTTAAAGAATTGCCCTTGGTGGAAACTAGCCTTCAAACAAAGGCGGAGGTAGAGTCAAGGGTGGTAGTAAAGGAAAAGTAAGCATCTTACCCTGTCGTAGAAGCGCTGGTCCTCGGCAAGAAAAGAATTGGGCGGTGTGTACGGGTATTTATTCCTCTAGGGGCTGGGAATGGCAAGCTCAGGAAAGTAAGAAAGCCTAGGTGGGGGCAGACAGAGAGGCAAGAGCAGGAAAGAGAGGTTCTGAAAGATACTCGACTAAAAAGGGGGGGTCTTAAGCAATCAACCCCTTAATGGAAGGCCTATTGCCAATACTGCTAAGTTGCAAAACCGATCTGCTCTTAAGAATGCCTTTCCAAATCAAATATATACGCAAGAATTCAAAGGACTCGCCGAGATATCATCACCATTCTCACCACATCCACCCATAGTCAGTCTTTATTGGGAGATCGGGAAACTTGCTCGTGCTTTCAAGGAGTCGAGGAATCGGGTTGAAGTCAAAGCATGATCTACAATTGGACTTGTCCACTCTATGGCACATTTAAGCCAATTCTATCTTTCCACTGGAATCAGGAGAAAGAACGAAAGGAATGGGACACCTTGTGGGATTCATCCTCTTGTTATTCCTTTTCATCACATCCAACTACCGATCTCTTTCTATGAGTGAAATCCATTCAATAGCGCCCATATGCTGATATACTCCGATCAATTGAACGGTTATTAATCCACTAGATAAGGGAAAGACTGATGCAACTACCGATACCAGGTATCGAGCAAGTCATACCGAGAAATGGAACTCTCTAGAGAGAAGGATCATACTTCCAACTTTCAAACTCTAATACACAGGTCACTGACGAGCCTTTGAAGGCAGGTGTCAGGGCACGGAAGAAGAGAAAGCATTGATGAACCAGAGATGCTATCTATCCTTGATTCGGGGGAAAAGTGTTCTTCTTGATCTTTCCCAACCTGTTCTTATATACGTTCACGGACGATCTGTCTTTGAAGGACGGGCTCAGGCAAGAAAGATAAAGAGGCGAGAAAGAAAGACAGTCACGACTGTCTGGTCTGTCCGTTCCTCAAAGCAAGGAGCGGAACCCTATGATGACTCACTTTAGGTTGAACCTGATCTGAGATCTCTCCCGTCTTCAAAAACCAAGCAATGAAGCCAACTCTCACCTTCGATTGATAGATGAAGAGCCCCGCCAAACCAATGAAAGTTGAGAAAGATTTGGCATCTTGAAAGACAGCTAAGAGCGCATCTGGTCTTCACGCAAAGAGCGACGGGTGACGGCTTCGGTTAGAGCAAAGCCCAAAATAGCATAACCAAATCAAATACCGACAGCAGCTTGCGATTACTAAGACAAGAATTGTAAGATGGATGGTATGAAAGCAAGTACTTGACACATCACGAAGAATAAGATATTATAAAAGATCATATATTTTGATTAGATCCGCAGGTTCCGGAATAAATTGATCCACAACTTTGGTATCAATTAGTTTAGAGACTAGTTCCGAATGTGTCATTTTTTCGGGTAGGCTAAAGTTATGCTTATCCAAAAGTTGGGCTATGCCCTTTTGGAGCGCACCATGCAGGAAGTCCTTCGCGGACTCATACAGGGGGGCTCACCTGATATCGAATGAGTTCCATGCTTGGGCTTTCTAGCTAACTAATTCCGAACAACAAGCAATTCTATAGAGGTCCACTCAATGAGACTTGAACTTTCCCTGTATCGAATAAAATGCAATAAATCAGCAAGCAGCAAGAGAACTACTTTCACCTTTTATGGAATATGCCCTAGAAAAGAAGCAAGACACTCGAAAAAGACCATGCTAAGCCCACTTCGAGGAAAGGTTTTCTCTTACTTAGATAGAGTGAGGTCGGGAAAGGGTCAATGATCACAGCGGATTGGTACTGGACAACTAAGGTAAGGAGATATAAAAGGCTTGGACTTTTGCAAGTTATACTTTTTATCCCCTGCCTACTAGTCCCTCCCAGTTGCTATGCTCCGCCTTCGGTTCTGAAAGAAAGAGTGTAAGGACTTTTTCTCTATCATCCCCATTGAAAGAGTAAGAACAAAGCCTGTGTAGCTATAAGACAAAGCAGTAAGGGGAGGATTCTATCAAACAAGGTGTCTCTATCCCCGGTGAAAAGACAGACGAAAGAGTTCCGGGAGTGTAACTCAAGCAAAAGACCATCATAAGCTAGAAGACAGCTATCCGGGAATAGAGAGAACAAGGAGTGGAACGATAGAAGACAAGGAGTAGTCAAACCCCAGCACCATGCACGTCTCTCACATCAGTCCTCCTAAAAGAAAAAAGTACAACAGACCTTCGAACGAAGAAAAGAAAGCATTAGTGTCCAAAACCGAATAAAAGAAAGGTGGATACCAAGCGAGTTAACCAATGAGTTTGGAGTTCTGGGAGGAAGGAAGGCGAAACTGTGTCCAATTCCTCGTCCGAATCCGGGAAGGCAAGTTCATCTTCACATTTGTTTTGTGCATGGAGAAAGGCCGCACCGAGATGATGCCGCTTTCTCGTTCACGGGCCGAGGGCTGCCCCCTCTCTCTTTTGCGGAAAGGCGAGGCTCTGCAAGACCTTTCGTTTAGAGAAGTAGAGTAGGGGTCGCGAAGCACTTTGCTAAGTGGTAAACAGCGCCGGGCTGCTAAGTTGGTATGGAATTTCCTGAGAAAGCTGCTTTTATAAAAGTCCGGTGCATTGGAGATAACGGCGGCAGAAGAAGCCCATTCCGGCGGGAGAGGCAAACTGGCCAAAGAAGGTGTTTGTGAGCGAGAAGTCTAAAGCTTCGCTGAAATTATCAGACGAGTGAGCTCTCGGACTGGCAGTTGCCCCGGTAAACTGCGTCGAAAGAAGACAGAGGGGTGGGGGGGGACCACCGATGTGTAGGTAGCCTAGGAGAAGCCTTCCAAGCGTCACGACTTTCCCATATTTCTTTACATAGCTGGCTTTCTTTGGTTTTTTGGGTCTATTCGGACTCAAGTGGGGGGGAGTCTTCCTCGAGCTCTGAATCTCTAAATACATTTAGACATGTTTATGCCGCTGATTACGAGAACACAATATATAATAGGAGACGAACTCTAGAGAATGGTCATTTTTACAACAAATAAATATAAATTCCCAAACTCGGCCCGGCGAGTATGAGTCCATAGTAAGGCAGCATTTTGATCAAGCAATCACTCTTTCTCACCTGAGGTCAGCTATGGACATGGAGTATAATTCAGTACTAATCTGGGAAAAAAAGGCATTATTGCAAGACAGGCTGTTTTCATTTATGATCTCGGAATAAAATATACATAGGATTCTCGAGCTCTCTCCATATGAAGACATTCGCAAAGAGGTTTTCGAATTTATAGAGGGGGAAGTCGAATTTATAAATAACCTTCAATCCCCTTCGGAACGCGGACAAATGAATGAAAGACTTTCCTCTTTTTTGACTAGCATTAGACGCGGCTTCGCCCACATACAAAAAATTTTATTATAATTTTATAGACGAGGAATGTAAAGTGCTTGCGCCTTACTTCTCTGTTAATTCTATATGTCTGTCCTGCGAAATCAACAAGAAAGAGAACAGCACATATTCAAACAAGACCAAGCACTTCTACTCGTACGAGAGCACAGATTGGTGTCAGTTAGGAGTTGAATTGATAACAGACATTCCGGTAACGATCAAGTTGGTATGCTAATGCCTGTGATTTCCGTAGTATAAAAGTGATCACACTTAACTATACATTTCCCACCGGCTTAGTCGGTATTCTCTTCTAGACGTAGGTCCGCTGTTCGCTCCTCTTCTTTACTTTAATGGTTGACCAGGCACTAAAGGAGATGTTTCGATCATCAGTGTTCACCCTCCCTTCTCGTTGTGGTATGGATATAATTGAAGAGCCCGTGCTTGGAGGTAAAGGTCAAGGGCTCCTGTCATCCGTGTAATAGCAATGCAAGACCCACTCCAGATCGATGCCTCAACTTCTTCGTTTTAAGACCTGTTCAATCCTCGCAACAGATTACAGCGTGAATGGCGCCATTCACTCTAATGGTCAGGTCAGACGAGTTTCCTGCCTTAGTTATATAGCTGACTGCGATAAGGAAGCTCCCAGCCAGCAATAAGTTAGTAAGAGTGAAGGGGGGCAGGGCCTTCCTTCTTCTTTCACTTTTTGGCATGACCCCAATCTCTCCTTCGCTTGTGATAAGGAGTTGGTCGCGTTCCCAAGTCCGGGTGTCTTCTTGTGCCCCCGCCTTTCCAAGCGTATAAATTTCCGATAATGGGGGTCTTATATTTTATTATTGAGGAATGGCACGAGGCATACTGTTCATATCGAGTACAATGTTCCTGGGGAGACGGCGTTGAATACATCCCTGAAAGTAGCTATAAGCTATAACTCGCTCCTCCTTTAGCTCCCCGAGGTTAGTTTGAATTGAAAGGTGGGTGCAAAGGCGTGCTTTGACTCAAGGCGACACTTCTCTCCATCCACCATCCAGGATTTGCAGGAGTCTCTTTTCAAAGTCCTTCTCCTCTCATACTCACGTAACACTAAAACAAACTGCTATTTATATTATACATTGAAGTCAGTCCTTGAATTGAATCATTCTCTACAACTGGAGTGCAGTGTCTTTGGAAGAAGTATGCTGAAGATGGACTTCAGAATGGGAATTTTTTTGTTTTTTGAAGGAATTCATGGATGGACTCCTGTGAACAAGTCATAAACAAGAAAAAAGTGTCTCGCAGGATTTAGGAATGAAGTGAGTCTGCTTGCCTGTCTAGTCGGAGCTAGCCTTTTCAAAGTAAGGAGTGGCGGGATGCTAAAGAAAACGAGTCAGGCTAAAAGAGCGCTTATGGAGAATAGCTTTCCCCTATAGTTTAATAGCTTCTTTCCTTTACTAGTTGACAAGTCTAGTTGTCACTCGGAGCCACTCTGTAAACACCGTTAGTCAATAGGTTAGTTACCGTGTTCGGTATCGACAGATAAAGTATGGAATGACAGTGACACAATAGCTCTAACAGAAGCAAACTGTCAAGAGGGAGCAGTGCAGTCAGTATACAGAGTCGGCTTTTTAACCATTCGATTCGCGGGCCTACCCTATGGATGGTTTCATAGCTTCTGTCAGGTCAGGAGTGAACGAAGGAAGCCATTGTGGTTAAGCCTTAGCGTAAATAAAGATAGAGGGTGCTTGCCCTAGAGATATTTGCTTTTAATGCGCTTCTGTAAAGTAAAGAAAGGGGGCACTAACCTAACTAACTTTAACTATGCCTGAAAAGTTAACTTAACGCTATTGAAAGAGAAAAAAAGAAGAAGCCGTTCCCTCGCTGCTTGCTATAACTTCTATAAGCCTAACGTAGTTAACGCAGGTTAAGCCTTAGTCTTTCATAGGCAAGGAAGAGGGTATGGGGCTTCAAAGTCTCTATAAGCAGGGGAGGAAGAAACCCATAAGAATTTACCTGATTCCACTGGAGTAGCAGTTGTCTTAG
>NW_027430776.1:0-9919 GCF_044706935.1 Curcuma longa | reverse complement strand
AAGTAATTTTAAAATTGGAAAGTAATTATGATTAATATTGAAGTAATTTAATTAATATTAAAATAATTTTAATCAAAATTATTATAACAATGTTGGACTAATATAAGTAAAGTGTAAAGAAGATCAATTTTAGGATAAAAATTAAAATAAAATGTCTGTTTAAATTTTTTTAAAAATAAATAGCGCTTTTAATGATAATAAAAATAAAATATGCCTTTTGATTTTGTCCTATTTTATTTATATTTTGTAAATCATAAGACGTAGAAAATAATATTCTAAACTATAAGTGTAAAATAGGAAAATATGGCAAATGAAAATTTCTCTAGAAACTATTAACTTTTGAGGTCCCGGGGCAATGTTGCCGCTGTAAGACATTCAGGTTGTCTCCCAGGCACCCGCGGTTCGATCTCTAGCTACGACGTATTTGCAGAAATTTTTCTCCAAATGGAGAAAGCAATCAAAAGATGTTGGGCGTCTGGGTTAGTCATTTCCTCCAAATGGGGAATGCAATCAACGGATGCTAGGCGTCTGGGTTGGCCGCTGCGTGCGCTTTCCGATTTACCCTGGTAGTTGATGCAAAACTTCCGTGGGATCGGGCCGATAGTGAAAAATTTCCGTCGGATACGGCCGATCATTTTCAAGATGCGCTTCCCAATTTATCTTAGTGGTCGGTGAAAAATTTTCATGAGACCGAATCGAATCACCCCAAAGTTAGTTGAAATTTATCATTTTTTAAGGTGTATGTGACAATTATCCAAAAAAAATGATAGGGAGATGAGGAAAACAGACATCAACGGAGATAACAAACCCACCTGCCTTCCTTTTCCCCGTCCGCCAACACATCCCCACGTCCCCGCCATGCCTTTAATGGAAACGGCAGCTGGCGTCGCCGCCGCCACCGCCACCGCCGGCCTAAGCCATGCCGACTATGTTGAATCCTCTCTACGCTCCCGCGCCGGCGAATCCTGGGATGAACCCTCTTTGCCCCCTCCCACTACCGCCGCCACCCGCCTCCGCTTGATGTGCAGCTACGGTGGCCGCATCTTCCCCCGCCCGAGCGATAAGACCCTATGTTACTTATGCGGAGAGACCCGCATGGTGGTCTTGGACCGCCAATCTTCTCTCGCTGAGGTTTCCACCAAGCTCTCTCAGAACCTTCTCGGCGGCCGCTCCTTCTCCCTCAAGTACCAGCTCCCCAACGAGGACCTCGACTCGCTCATCTCAGTCGCTACAGATGAGGATCTTGACACCATGGTGGAGGAGTACGATCGAATCGTGGCCGCTTCCTCCTCTGGCGCTGGGGGCGGTGCCACCGGCTCCTCCCGCCTCCGGCTGTTCCTCTTTCCATCTAAGTCGGATATGTCGCCTGCTTCCTCGATTGGGTCTCTCCTGGATGAATCCAAGTCGGAGACTTGGTTCGTCGACGCGCTCAATAGCGCCATGGATGGAATGGGAATCGACGGACTCCCTCGCGGCCTGTCCTCTGACACCGCCTCCGTCAATTGCCTCCTCGGCCTCGAGGACGACTCCTCCGTGCACTCCCGAAGTGGCGCTACAATCCCCGGCCGTGGCGGAAGGGACCACATAGATCGGCCTGAGCCGCTCGTGATCCCGCACGCGGAAATCTTCCGGCGATCAGACCCGCCAAACTCACGACGTTCACTCCTTCCCTGACTCGGCGATGCTCGATACGACTTCCTCCTTCGGATCTGCTTCTTCCCCTCCACCGATCCCCCTTTCCGCATCTTCCGTCTCCTCCACCGAAAACCCTCGCAGACATTTCTCCTCCGATGACGAACAACACGATCCGGGTGTGATCTCCATCCTCCCTCAGCAACCTACGAAACCAAGTCCGAACGAACCACCCATCCCTATTCCTGGTTCAAGGTATCGCTTCTTCTAGTATCTAATATGCAGAAAAGTTGTGATTTGCATAAGCTCTTAGCCAAAAGAACTGCTCCGATCTCTCTCTTCCAGGATACTGTATTCGAATGCCACCACTGATCAAAACCGTGAGCTGTCTGTTTCCTCGGATCCGAGCAATCACGTTCCGATTCTGGCAAATGGTGTCGCCGGTTACCAGTTGCCCCAAGTGCAGCAGTCACAACTCCATCTGCAATTCCATCAACAACATCCACAGTACATCTCAGTGAATCCCCATTTCATACCCAACCCTGCCGCCGGCAACGTCATCCCCGCTTCATCTTACTACCCGATCGCCTCCCACGCAATCCAGCAATCTGCGCAAACCCACACATACGACCCCCAGATTCCCATGTACTACTACCCGCTCCGGCCACCTGCGACGTACAATCCGGCGGATCCCAGTTCCATGCCTCCCCCGGCAAAACATGCTGTGTCGGTCCCTGCTAATGGCGCATCACAAACGCCACTAATTCACATGGCGCCCGAACAAACACATCCCTTCGCCAGAGTCGGGTACCATGTGGTTCAGCACCCCAATCTGTCTCAGTCGTCGGCAACGATGATTAATTATGGATATGAATTCGGCGGCGTTGCCCGCCTGCAGATGTATTACTCTCAGGCGGCTACAGCCCCGGCATTATCTCCTCAGTGTCAGTCGGCGATCTCTGCTGTGGCATCTACTGATGCCGAGGGAAACAGAGCATCATGAGTCTACTTACTTCCAATTGTGTGATCATATATTCTATTCAATGTTCTTAGTTATTCCGGAGGACTATCCATTGTTGTTAGTGAATCAAGCGTACGCCTGTTCTTATAGGAACAAGTAAAGGTGGTGTTAGTCGGAGTTCCTGGTGTTGAGTCCTTGAGTCCACAAAACCTTGTGTTTTGTACACTACATCTGTCAATAAACTTACAAAGATTTGAATGCACTTGGAGTCTCCTTTTTCATCTGCTCGAACTCCTCCTCTCCCTTTGCCTTTGAAATAGAAATTTCGATCCTCCGGTGTGCTCTCAATGACCTACAAGTCAAAGTGCATCATTGGAGGGTTGGTGTTGCCGACACGGCTCCTCCGACGGTCAAATCATCACTGGCTAAAAGATGAAGCTTGCGTAAATGCGAGAGAAAGAAATGCCAAAGAAAGAGAAGAGTGATTGTTGGTGAAGAAGAGTTGTCTTTATGTGTGATAAAAAATCATTCCCCTTTAACTTATCTCCATCGGTTCTCATATAGTCGACGGAAAAAAATCTCCACGTGGGATGTCAATTGTCCGCTTGAGAGGCAGTTAGGGCACTGAAGACAACCATTAGATTGTATACTGATATTGTCAGCCCATTGATCAATTGTCACCTTCTGCAAGTTGTCGAAGGCTGTTGGGTAATTGATCAGGTGTGTAGTTGTCAGAAGTTAATTAAGGTCGACTGAGTTTGCTGAGTTAAAATGAAAAATCATGAAGTGAATGTCGAATCAATCAAGTCGCTCAATTGTCGAGTTGGTTGAGTCCAAATGGGGATGTCATAGGATGAAAGTCAAGTACTTAGATCTTGACCTTTCTGAGTTTGAACAGGACTTCTATGGTCAAAGTGTCCAAGCATCAAGTGAGACGAGTTACCCGAGTGCCACCTAATTTGAATGGGTCATCGCTAGTTGCCTGAGTGTGCTTGAGTGTTGCAAAGTTCGAGTGAGAAAAATGCCAAGTCAAGAAATCAAGTGTTTGTCCGTCAAGTTTTGCCCAAGTGCAGATCCCACAAGTTGGTAGTCGGGTCTAAGTGGGTCATCGAGTGCTCGGAAAAGGAAGTTGTCGGTCGGGGGGTGCTTGGGAAAGTAGGTTGACCTTCAGGAAGTTAGCAGTCGACCAAGGGGGCGTTTGGTTGGAGCCTTTTCCATTTTCATTTTCTAATTTCCGTGAAGTTGTTGTTTGGTTTACGTTTTCTAATGTCGTTTTCTAGAAAATGAAAAGGCATTCTCTTAGAAAATAGAAAACAATGAAATATCATTTTCTGATCGGAGAAGAGAAATGAGAAGGGAAATGAGAAAATGGGAAAACGCGGCACAGTAACTCCTCCGCGTATCATCGCTCTTGCTGCGTTCGATTTTTCTCCTGCTGCGTGGAGGCTGGCGGAGGCGGGTGGGGAGGCTGGCAGAGGCTGGCGGAGGCAGTCGCAGAGGCGGGTGGAGGCTGGCGGAGGCGGGCGTAGAGGCTGACGGAGGCGGGTGCGGAGGCTGGCAGAGGCGGGCGCGGAGGTGGAGCTGCTCGTGGAACAGAGAAGCGCAGAGGCGAAGGCGGGCACAGGCAGAGGCGGGCGCGAAGGCGGAGGCGCGGGCGCGGGCGGAGGCGCGGGCGCGGGCGGAGGCGCGGGCGGAGGCGGAGGCGGAGGCGGGCGCGGAGGTGGGCACGGAGGCTGGTGGAGGCGGGCGGAGGTGAAGCTGCTCGTGATCGTGGCGGTGAAGCTCCCCGCGGGCTCGTTCGGTGCGCCCTAAGGCACCGCAGAGGCTGGCAGAGGCGAGCTCGTCGCTTCTCAGAAGCCAAACGTATTTTCCCATTTCCTTTTCTAGAAAATAGAAAATAAAATACCATACCAAACGCATTTTCTATTTTCTAAAAATTAGATCAGAAAATAGAAAAACAGAAATAGAAAATAGAAAATAGAAAAAAAATTTCAAACCAAACGCCTCCTAAGTTTTTTAAGTCTAAACGGGAAATCATGAGGTGAATGCCGAATCAATCCAGTCACTAAACTGTCGAGTTGGTTGAGTCCAAATGGGATGTCGTAGGATGAAAGTCAAGTATTTAGATCCTAGCCTTCCTGAGTTTGAATAGTACATCTATGGTCAAAGTGTCCGAGCACCAAGTGAGCCGAGTTACTCGAGTGGCACCTAACCCGAATGGGTCGTTTCTAGCTGCTCGAGTGCGCTCGAGTGTTGCAAAGTCTCAGTGCTTCTTGAGCCTGAGTAGGAAAAATGTCGAGTGAGGAAATCAAGTGTTTGACTGTCAAATTTCGCCAAAGTGCAGATCGCACTGGTTGGTGGCGGCCTCAAAGGCCACAAAAAGTATTAAAAAGAAGTTGTTTGGTCGGAGTGCTTGGGAAAGTAGGTTGATCTTCAAGAAGTGAGGTCGAATGCCAGGAGTAACGAGAATATTCTGTTCCATCTCTGTTGAGACTGCGGCCTTGTTAAAACTTGGTGTTTACGCTTCAGAATTTTCATTTACCAGAAGATCTTGTTGCAGACGGAAAGAACAGCAATGGCTTTGAAGTCCCAGAGTGTCTTGCTCACTGGTGATACTGGAAGCAGCATTTGTGCCATTGTCTGCTTTTATCATTTGATTGGCAAATGACAGCGATGGATTTATCCTGAACAGTTGGATTCCAAGACTTTACGTTGGACAAGCTTGTTCTTTGCCAAGGACATGCGTCAACCTGTGCACAGAAGAAGAGAGCCAGAGACATAAGGCATCCAATTCCAGTCCAATGCTCCAGAGACCATGAACTTGCCATGAATGACCGTTTTCATGTGGTGTAGCTTTGGATGCCATTCAGCCACAGTGTAGAGGAAGAAGCCATTGGGAGTGTTTCTGGTCAAAGGTTGAGGCTTTGGTGCCTTAAAGTCTGACCTGAAGTTTATGTGCCATGGCTCCGAATTATCGTATCGAGCTACTATTTTTGATCTGCATGCATGTCCTCCTATTACAGACAACCAGCCATTACTTTTTAGCTTCTTCCTAGTGAAACGACATGGCTTTGGCCCACTGAAGCAGTAGTCTTTCTTTGACCTCCTGTTAGAACAGTGAGAGAGATGACATCCAAGAGTAGCTTGAGAGTATGGGAAAAGAAAAGACAATTATCCTTTAATGTTCCGGTCTGACAGTGGATTAAATTTTTGACAAATCTTCTATGATCGACTTTTATAATGAACTAGCAATAGTTTTGCCATGTAGGATCAGTTGAAGGAGTTGACCGTAAAAATTGACTAGAGGAGTCGGCCATCCAAAAATCATCTATCAAAGAATTAATTGTCAAAAAAAATAGTCACTACCGAAAAGACTTAATAAGAGATTAAAAGTAGAAGGGCAAGGGGCACTTTGGCTTTGCCCTTCAAATCAGAGTAGAAAAGTGGATGGAAAAATCATAGATGATCATACATAACATAGCCACTTTCTAGAGCTTCCCTTCCCTAATCTTATATAAGAAGATAAGTCTAAAAGACATACCTCTTGGAAAGAAGACCAAAGGATGCATCCCATAAAGGTTGTTGTAATAATCATTGTGCCCCTTTATTTATTGCATCTCTTCGCATGTTGAGAGTTTGAGAAGTCGAGAGTTCAAAACCTACCACATAGCTCTTAATTATATTGACCAAATCTAACCTTGTTCTACGTTGCTTCTATATTGACCTAGTCAAGGGTCTGCCACGTGGAACCTATTACTTACCTTCGCATCACAAGAATCTCCTTCAACTCTAGTAAAAGAAGGACGTAGTCCGATTGACTGGACAATTAATGCATCAACTACTCTGAGATCCTTGACATTAGGGTCAATATGGTTGAGATGTTGGTGTGAAGATGATGCCATGAACTTTCAAGGCGAAAAATCAATTTACGACTAAGTGTTAGTTGGAAGAATAAATGACAACTCTGTCCATGACATAGGAATATATGCTATAGGTGATTTTGTTTTTGAGAATATGCAGACGGTGCTGCTCTTGATAGAGGAAAATTTATAGACGGCTTTGTCTTTGACAGAGAAAAATTTATAGGCAACGCTGTCATTGACAGAGAAAAATTTATAGTTGACTTTGTCCCTGACAGAAAAAAAGTTATAGACGACTCTATCCTAATAGAGGAAAATTTATAGGCGATTCTGTGTCTGATAGAGAAAAGTTTGCACTATCTTAGACAGTGAAGGGGTAAAAGCAGTACGGAAAAGATTATCAAATTAATAATACAAGTGAATTATAAAAGGAGCAAATAAGAAATCACGAGTGTTTGTGCTTTTGTCCCCGAAAGAGGTGCCATCAGTAAACTAAAGACTAACTCTGCTGGAGTTAAGACTTTTGAAGTAACTGATAATTTCTTAAATTTGCATTTCTGTAGAGGTTGTATATCTGTTTCAGGAGTTGACCTTGATGTTCTCCTCAATTGCACTTGCAAAAGCATTCATAATAAAACAGAAGCAGATGAAGATGAAGATGATGCTTGTCTTAAGTGCTAAAGCATCTTGTTGCAATGGTGTGATTTGGGGATATATTCCTTCATAGCCATCATAGCATGTTACACTAGCGACTTCTGGAAGAGCATAGCTAATTGAACTCTTCATTTGGGGTGCCCTTTGACTTGAGTCTAATTCATAATTGGCACTAAGGACTGACACTAACACTCTTTGTTATATTTTGGTTGAAAAAGAACTTATACAACATAACGTGCCAAATAGTAGATTTCTAAAATATTTTCTGATATAGTTACTGATAAGCTGAGCCACCAAACAAGGATTGTTTCCAAACAGTGCTATGAATATTTGATTTTTGTAATTGCTTCATACAAATCTGTAACTCTGAAGCTGAATTTAAAACTACTTTCACTTGATATATCATTAGTCTAAGAGGCAAAAGAGTCTCCACATAAAACTTTGAATCACAGAAGGTCATCTTTGATGAACATAAACTAACTTGATGCATTGTTAATTCATATGGGAAATAGACTTTCGCTGGTGTTTCTCTTGGTAAAAATCATAAACACAAGAAGTAATGAAAACCTACAAAAGAATAGCTTAATAAAAAATACCCAAAACTTCCAAAAGAATAATTTAGTAAGAAAATAACCGTACTAGATATGTTCATCCTGATTTGAGCATGGCAGAAAAAAATACTCATCATATAAATTGCTAGATGATATTGTTATTAAAAAATAAATTAAATGCGGCCATGATAAAGTCCATGACTTGCAAGTGATAGCAGAAAAAAATACCCAACAAGCTGATAGCAGCAAACCTTTGTCTCAATTTGGGGTATCACCTAAAGTTTGAACTGGAGGACAGATGAGACGGCTAATCTGATAGAGCATCCTATGCTAGTTTGGTTTAGACATTATGTCGAACATTTTTTCCACATCGTTGCATAGAGAACTTGCAAACTACAATTCTTTGTTTGGAAACAGCAATATCAACAACTTATACCCACGGGAAGGGAGAGGAAGAGGTCGGACAACATTGTCATCGGGCTAAAAATATGCACTCAGCAACATCGACGGAGATCGATGGGTGAGAGAATGACGTTGACTGAGTTGACCAAGGTTGGAAAGTCCGTCTCAAATCATTGAGCAACCCCTCGAAATTGTTCCTACCTTTATTGAGCAGCAGGATGCAATTGCAAAGAAGACTAATCAATGTTGTGTGCTTCGACGACGATAGAAGAAATAGAGCAAACCATGGCGGCAATCTATTGGTATAATCGACCTGTAGGGTTTTGATGTTTGTTTGACAATATATTTAATAGAGTCTGGCTAAAATCGACCTAGTTAAGTAAGAAATTTAGTCAGATCAAGATTGATCAGATGACTACTAAAGAAAAGTTTAATTAGATCAAGATTGATCGGATGACTAATAAATGAAAAGTCTAGTCAGATCAAAATTGACCGGATGACTAGTAAGGAAAAAATCCAGTCAGGTCAAGGTTGACAAGATTATTGACAAAGAAAAAAAAATCCAAGTAAGTCAATGTAATCTTGATACTTAGTAAGAAAAAAATCCAGTAAGATCAAAGTTGACCGGATGACTAATAAAGAAAAAAGTCCAAAAAAGTCAAGGTTGACTGATGCTTGACAAGAGAAAAGTTTAGACAGGTCAAGGTTGATCGGATGTTTGGCAAAAGTAAAGTCCAAAGAGGTCAAGATTGACCGGATGTCTTGCTAAAAGAAAGTCCAGTGATGTGCCAAATTCGCAAGTGCATGTTATTGTCAAGTAATAAAATATCAATCTCACATAGACTGTAAATCAAGTACTAATCACAATCATGAAGTAGGCTATTCCTAAATATTATTCACTCTCTTACCTCAATGTTGATATGCATGAAGATGGTCTATCTCGAGGTGACCGATATAAACTTTAGGCATAATACTAGTGTGTCTATCTAAACGTGACGCATACTTTCAAGGTAACCTTACTAAAGTGATCATTTTTTAGGGAGACTCCTATCACAATGCCTCACAGTCCTTTATGTGCTATCCCTTACTTCGTGATGCCGAATCAAAGTAAACCCATTAAGCTCTATGATAGTCAATGGTGCTCTCTTGAGATTTTGAACTATTTTTGTGAACAACCCCTCAAGTCTCAGTCCTTATAGGTCGAAAAATTGGGTTCACTTATCGATCCTTCTCCTGGTCTCATGGGATATGAAAATGCATGGTTAGTGTCATAATCATATATGCAAAATAAGGTTGGATCATGAATCAACACATAATGCTAACAAAGGTCAAAAAGAGAAAGGTATTGCTCTTGTTGCAGGAGAAAAGAGCAAGGATGGGAAGAAGAAGAAGAAAGACAAGAAGAAGGAGGTTTCTTCATCTTCCGAATCCGAAGACGAGGGAGACTCATCATCAAGCGAGATGGCCAACTTTGTGAGAAGGATGATGAGGAAGAGCCGACGATACAAGGGTAAAGGTAAGACCAATGACAATAATCTTGATTTATCTAATGTGACGTGTTATGAGTGTAGCAAGAAAGGACACTACCGGAGCGAGTGTCCCAAGCTCAAGAGGAAAGAGGAGAGGGCCAAGAAGAAGAAGGCATTGAAGGCATCTTGGGATGAGACTTCATCAAGCTCATCGGAGGAGGAGAAGGAAGAAAAGAGCACTAGGAATGTGGCTCTCATGGCGGTAGAAGAATCAGATTCCGAAAGCATGGACGAATCAAGCTCAACCGCGGTTTCATCATCTTCGGATGATGAATAGGTAACCTTTCCCAAATTAGAAAAGTGTTATAAAACCATTGCATGCCTTTCTAC
>NW_027430775.1:0-7607 GCF_044706935.1 Curcuma longa | reverse complement strand
TCAGTTTTTGCACATTTCTGAATCTGTTTGATAGTTAGAATTATGGTTTTGTCTGAGTTTTGGATAGTTAAATCTTGTTTTAATCTTTAGATACAACATTAGAATTCATGCCAAGTTGATTCACATTTCTTTAGAAGTTCTTATAGAAATTTCAATTCTGATTTCTTGTTCTGAAACTTTCATTTTCGACACTGTTCCGTATCAGAGTTTTGAATGGTTTAGCTAAGTCATCATTAGGTGTCTGTGTTAGCCAATTGCATTCCATTAGTTAACGTGTTTTGAACTGAGATTAGCTATTTTAGATTCCTAACAATTGTTTCTTACCTTTGTTTTGTTTCGTTGCATTGCCATTAGGTTTCTAATTTGTTTACTGTTTTATTCAACTTGTTGGGTTCATGATGTTTTAAATTAGGGTTTAACAAGCAACATATTTGAGTTTTGAGTTTCCAATAAACTGAATTTACATTTCATTCGAAACCCCCTGTTAGTGAGAGCCCTAGAGCCAATCATATGATGATTGTTGTATGGACTCATTGTATCATATTTCTATTTATAAAGGCATTTCATTATGGTTATTATACTTACTTGTATTGGTGCCAAATAACTAAGTATAGTAACGTCCTTGAGTAGATGGTTCGTATCTATATCAATCGATTGGTTGAATCGATAGTGAGATGATATAGAGAACACTACTCTAAATGATTCCTAGTCAAGTATTAACATTCAGGGACAATGTTAATGCGACGAGACTAGCATGTAGGTCAACACGATGACTTGATCTCACAAGTCATGGATATGAGATATCAAGTTGACACATGGGTATGCATTGGAGAATGTATACTGAATGACCCGCCATGAGAAAGTATCATGGATCGTTATATGAGTGTCATATACTTTCTCATGTGGCTATTAGTATGACTATTAGTCCTTAGACCTGAAGTCACCATGGTTCCCTACATAAGGAGTTACTTACTTTGGCTTCGTCAAACGTCACCCGTAACTGGGTGGACTATAAAGGCGATTACTGGGTATGTAACAAATTATGCGGAGGGATGTGAGTGATGTAGATGAGATCTATCCCTCCTATATGACGGGAGTGATATCATAGTTCTTGATAGAGTAAGACCACTAAAGTGCATGGCCATGCCCAAATGAGTCAACATGTGATGTTGAGCTCGTTTGATTGGAGTGAGTCTACTTGGAGTTCAAGACATAGATTGATTAGAGGATGACACGGTCTATGCCTCGGTTTGATCAATCATGATATCAAGGATAGAAGGACATTGTCACATATTGTGAAGAGTCACAATTAGTAGTCACAATGGTGATGTTGGATCTCAACATTCTTGTAACTTGGGTAGTAGTGATGTGTTGCTAGACACCGCTCACTACTTATGTTTCTAAATCGGTTTAGAAGCATTGCCAACGTTACAAGAACCTATAGGGTCACACACAAAGGGCAATTAGGTGGAGATTAGGTTCATATGATGAACCAAGAGGATTAGATTCATGTGATGAATCAAATTGGGTTAAGTGTAATCCAAACTAGACTAGTGGAGTTGATTTGATCAACCTTGGAGATTAGAAGTCAAGTTTGACTTGACTTGAGAAGGAAGACTTTATGGTCAAGTTTGACTTGACTTGAGGGTCAAGTTTGACTTGACTTTGTGCCACATCATCATCAAGTTTGACTTGACTTTATGCCATGTCATCATCCATGTTGACTTGACTTATGCCACCTCATGGTCAATGCTTGACTTGACCAATTGACTTTGAGTTGAGGTGGCATAAATGGTGGCCAATGATGATGCTCCACATCATCAAGGGTTGCCACCTCATGGGGGTTACAAATGAGGTTTGTAACTCATGGCATTTTATGGCATTTAATGGGTTAAATGCTCTTGAAGTGGCCGGCCACTCTAAGGGGAGTTTTGGAATTTTTTTTCATTCATTCCTCTCATTCTAGCTCTTCCTCCTCCTTGAGTTTTCTCCTCTTCTCCTCTCCTCTAGCCATTGCCGAAACCTTGCTAAGGTGCTAGCACACCTTTTTGGTTTTGGTTCTCCATCCATCTTGTCCGTGTGGATACCAGTAGAGGAGTGGCACTTGACGCTCTCGAGATCCGGCACTCTTTTGGACGAGCGGGATACGCGAAGGGCACGCATCAAGGGTAAAGGTTCTTAAACATGTAGATCTAGAGTAGATCTAGGATTAGAAACAAGTTTGTGATGAATTTTTGTTTCGCACGGATCCGGTGGCATGGGAATTCGGGGTTTCCGCAACGCAAAAAGCGATTTTTGCGGCCCGAAAAACCCAACAGTGGTATCAGAGCCACGTGCGAACACATAACTTGTTTTATTTTAATTTTTATGAAAAATTAGTATTCTGTAAGTTTCTGTAATTTTATGAATTTTATGGTATTTTAGAGTATTTTTCTCGTAGAAGCGAAGCAACAAGTGCTAGGACACTTGTAGGCTTCGACTACCGAGAAAAACTCTCTCGAAATGGCTAGATCTCGCCCAAACAAATTATTTTTGTTTTGGGACAGCGGCTTAAGGCGCTGTAGGATCGTGTTAGGGACACTCGTGAAGGTTATTTCGCGAGTAGGGGTGCTGCCCCTAAACCCCGCAAGGGGCTATGTCCCGCGATCGCGCCCGAAATCGCTTAGCGGGACCGTTTCGGAGTTGTGACTCATAAATTCTGTAAAATAGAAATAAAATTATAGAAATTTATGAAAATATACATAATTTAGAATTATGTGTGAAGTGATAATGGTTATGGCCCAAAAACCCAAAATAGTTTGGAAAAGATGTGTTGTAATTCATAATACGGCCTGCGCGCCGTTTTGTGTGATTGTGGGTGTTGTATTTGATACGCGACCTGCGAGTCGTGCCTTTCTATTTTATATTCTGGTTGTAAATTAGATTTAGACTCGAATGTAACTCGAGTTTCAAATTTGTAATGTACAAATTAAGAGCGGTGGAGAGTCCACTCGAAGACGGAGTTACAAGGAAGGTGCGAGCAACACATGGCGGTCAAAGGGAGGAGCTTGGAGAAGCTGTTGACCCTAGGTTGACCGTCCGATCTTCTCATTGGCTTGAGAAGATCGTACCACCTTTGGGTACCACAAGATGGGCCTAGTAGTTGTCGCATGTGGACTGTTGTTTGCCACAAGATTGTCATTTGTGGCACCCACTTGAGCACATCACAGGCTTGGTAAGCCAAGGGCTTCCTAGGTCACTTACTGGGCTATCCATCGACTATTGTCAAGCTCTATGCACTCATCTAGAAGTTGGTTATGGGTTGGGTCGTGCACCAACTCCTACACTAGAGCAGTTCCAAACCACATGTTGGTTGTACGCTGGGCCATGTGTTGTGCTTGTGAACAAGAGTTGTTCAATGAAAACTATCTTTGGGAAAAACTCATATTAACAAAGAGTTTGTGAAGGTATGTGTCATACAATGAGATTGTATAACAATTGGACACATTTATTTCTCTTATACTTCATATGCTTGCATGTTTTGTTTATATATGTGATGTGTATGCTATATTGATGAGAAATGCATAAAACCATGAAAACCCCTTGTACATGTATCAAGATGACACTTCTTAGATTGGAAGAGCTAGATATTTGAATTATCAAATATGATGCAACAACAAGATGCTCAATAGATTAACAAAACACCCATGGTTGGAATCTTTCCTTTAGTGGAATAAAAATCTAAGATATTTGAATTATAAAAAAAAAATGACACTGACTATGCACCAAAGTTCTTGGTCTTGTTGGTCTCATTCAAGGTCATGCTTCTTTGGTCATGCTCATGTCATATATCATAAGATGGGCTCCCAATTGAGGTTTTACTTGAATAGTCATTTTGTACTTGTTGGCCTTTTTCAAGGTCCATTAAGCCTAGGGAAGAAGGCTGACACATTAGATGTGTTGGCAAAGAGCTATCTCAACAAGTCTAGGAGATGCATGAGATGCAATTAGTAACAATTATATCTACCTAATTGGCCCACCACCAACTATTTATTTTCTATATAACTAGTAAATTGTTATGAAATGTCTTAATAGTATTATTTCTTTCAAAATGAATCAATTATTATGTGAGACTATTCTAAAGCACAAAGGTAATATTATTAAATTTTTCTAGTGATAATGATTTTAGAACAAGATATTGATAATGTATATTATGTTTTTACTATTTGATAGCAACAGGTTATTTTATACATATAGGCATATTGATGTCTAGACAAGTATGTACGTGGGATATTAAAAAATAACCAATTGAATGTGACTCATCCATGAGAACCTATTTAGTGATTATCAAATGTGTATAAGATTTTTGAATCAAGATAGGTGCAATTGGTCCATTGACTTGAGATTAACAAGGTCATTGATGTGGCAAATCCTGAGTAGTCTTACGTGGCAGCAAAGGTCAAGAAGCCGGCCGATGTGGCGAAGTCAGAGATTCAATAGTCAACCTTAGGTGGATTGGCTCGACCATTCCGACTTCGACTATCTCGGTCACTTAGTCTTCATTTTGGGCATTTCAATCTTGACCATCTTAATCACTCGGTCCGCGTCTTGATCATCCCGACCTCGACCATTTCGATCACTCTGTCCACGTCTCGGGCATCCCGACCTCGACTATCTCGGTCACTCTATTCGTGTCTCGTCCCATCCCGACCTCGACCATCTCGATCACTCTGTCTGTGTCTCAGCCATCCTGACCTTGATCATCTTGATCACTCGGTTCGCGTCTCGGCCATTCCGACCTCGACCGACTTGTCTTATCTCTTGGCCATCTCGATAGGCTAAGTCATTAGGCCTCTCTTTCAGCCATTCCCGGCTTAGAAGACGACAAAAACTCTCAAGCATGCAAGCCCTGCCAAATGATCAGAATGGTTATGAGGTTGTCAGGTTTAGTCCCCTGGATCTTCTTGTGTCTGCGCCTACGGTCAAAAGGTAAGAAAAATCAATACTGTTGAGTCATAGGGCAATTACGAGGTTGACAGATTCGGTCCCCCAGATACCACTTGTCGGGGCCACTTGACAGTAATTTTCAAGATTTACCCCCTCAGACACTACATGGGTTTGCTCCCATGCTAATGTGGATATTCCTTCTCATAAGTATATAATCTCTTCCGCAGGTATGAAGATCTCGCTCGATTTTCAACTACTTCATGCACTTCTTGTTCTTCCTTCTTTTATTGACTTGAGCGTCGGAATGGTTTGTCGGAAATCCCAGCATCCTGTTAATTCGTTCGTTCATTTTTTCTTAAGGTCCCTTTGCCGACAAGAGTGACAGCGCATGAGGTGGTAGATTATTGATTGATGACTTGACCGTCTACGACATCCGGCCGGAACAGCCATCTCATAAGTGTTCTACATAATTTGGCACTTGTAGTTGGACTCCTGATACTTACCAAAACTACATTGCTAGAAACATAGCTGAATAAACACCTGTTCTTTCATATAATGATTCCATGCTGCATGAGAATGATGTCTAGTTATCTGCACTGTCACAGTTCATAGCTGTAGATTCCTCCTCCAACTGTCAAAGATTCAAGCTCAGCATATCTTCCTACAAAATGATAAATTACTGAAGAAAAAAAAAAGCAATTGAGTCATCAGTTCAAATTCAGAATGCAAGGGAAGTTAAACTATGCCAATAATTAAACGAAACAAGAACAGAGCAAAGCATAAACATCTTCAGATTCCAGGGATCCATAAGAAAAAGAATGATGAACAGAAAACGTAGATTTTTCAGCACCCTGATTGCTTGCATTTTATATTGGCCATGTTCCACTTTTGCTGAAGACTGTTTGAAGTCATCACTAAAGAGTACCTGCACATGGAAAAAAAAAGGAATTGAAAAAATATAAAATGCTTGTTTATCTGCAAGTAGCAAGCTAAATTGTTCAAATGAATCACCTGAAGAAAGCAGGGAATGTCATAGCACTTTTTGCAGTATTATATCAAAATATTCCTTATAAGGCAATATTAATGTGTGAGGGTAAAAACTAATTAGCACATAAAATTAACATATAGTAGTTCTTTAAAAAAAAAAACGTTTATCACCTTTTTATTTGCATGGCTTGTGAGTGTGCATTTTCAAATTGTCTTTTCAATTGTTGCAATTATTTAATACTTAGTGAACCAGGGTCTTCTTATTCTTACAT
Organism: Curcuma longa; assembly: GCF_044706935.1. NCBI lineage: Eukaryota > Viridiplantae > Streptophyta > Magnoliopsida > Zingiberales > Zingiberaceae > Curcuma > Curcuma longa. The sequence goes on along the minus strand of NW_027430775.1, from coordinate 1,422 downwards.
AATAAGGTAACTTTTGGATGAACTAGAGAATTTATTGACAGATCAACTAAGAAGCAGTATTTAAACATGCAAATAAACATAGAAATTCTCAAAATGCTCATGCTAACTAACTAAACAAACTTAAACACTTAAAAACTTTAAACGATCAAACAAACTTAAATTAAGAATTTGATAATATTTAAACAATCAAATTCAAGTCAAACCTGAATCAAACTTAAACTCAAAAAAAAACAAACTAAGTTTGAACAATATTTTTAACAGCTTAATTATTAATTATAAATTCAGATTGTCTTGACTTAGTAACTGTAAAGGTATGTTTGGTAAGGAGTAATCAGGCTTGTAATGTAATCAGGATTACATTACAAGATGATTTACTTTGTTTGGTAACATTTTAGTGATGTAATGTAATGTAATTGCATTACAAAAAAAGAGCCTCTGTAATCTCGATTACAAAGAAAATAGTACGGAATCTGATTACATTACGAATTCTATTTTTATCGTATCAAATATACTCTTCCGCTCCTCACCGCCTCAATCCGTACGACGCATAGCCTTCTCTTCTCCACATCCATCCGCACGTCACAGCGCACAACCCTTTTCTTCACCGCATTCATCCGCACGCCGCACAATCCTTTTCTTCACCACATCCATCCGCACACTGCACAACCCTTCTCCTCACCTATTCCATTCGCATGCTCCGCACAGCCCTCACCGCTCGTGCAACCTGTCCTCGTCAGATTTCGCCGGAACAAAGCAAGGTTGTCGGATTTCGCCGTAGAGTTTGAGTCTGCCAACGGAGAAGACAAGGTTTCTTCTTCTCGCCTCTTATCTCTTTTCTTTGTTTTTCTCAGTAGCTACCCTAATTTCCTTATCCTCCTCCTTCTGATGAAACATCCGCAGCCTTCTCTTCTTCTTCCTCGTCGATAGCAGCCCCTTCTCTTCTTCTTTTACCTCATCGATAGCAGCCCTAGTTGCTGCTCTTCTTCTACGGCAACACGTACAAGCAACAAAAATACCTTTGCTACAGTTTACGGGATGAGCTTCTCCTCCTTCCCTCCTTTCCTTGCCGATCATATTAGCAAGGATTCTAGTGATCTTACATGCCTTTAATTTTGCATTTCTGTTATTGAGGTTTACTCCTCTCCGTCCCTGCCCTACTGGCGCTATCGCAGGTGATCCCTCTCCACGAGCCCAGTTAGGGAGGAAGGATATTATTGATATTTTATAATAATAAAAATTATATTCCTTACTGAAAATAATGAACACCAAATACTGTAATGTAATCATCCTTATAATCAAAGATTACATACATTCCTTCAACCAAATATAGTAATATAATCTTGATTACATTACATTACATTACAAACTTGATTACATTACAAGCGTGATTACATTACGTCCTATCAAACATAGCCTAATAAA
>NW_027430774.1:0-1299 GCF_044706935.1 Curcuma longa | reverse complement strand
GGCATATATTTTACATTTCCTAGTTCGGAGATCTGCTCGTGTTTTTACATGTTTCAGGATGGAAAATGGAGCAACGGCCATGTCTATTCAAGCTTCTGGCCGTGTGACAAAGGGCACGGGCGTGTGCCAAATCCCCTCAACATCAGCCAGAGGCCGTGCCTCAAAAGCACACCCGTGCTTCAAAACAGAACCAAGCCAGTTCATGGCCGTGCCTCACAAGCACGGCCGTGTCTTCATCCTGGAGCAAGCCTCAGCTGAAGGCCGTGCCTCACAGGCACGGCCGTGTGCAAGAACAGAAGCGCCCAAGCAGCTGGCCGTGCCTCAGAAGCACGGCCGTGTCCAGCAACTCAACTTCAGCCAGTGCATGGCCGTGCCTCCCAGGCACGGCCGTGTGTGCAAACAGACGAGGGACAAGACTGGACCGTGCCTAAGAGGCACGGCCGTGCCTCAGACCAGAGGCTTCACAGTCCAGGCCGTGCCTCCCAAGGCACGGCCGTGCCTTACCTTGTGACAGAAGCCAACACAAGGCCGTGCCTCCCAGGCACGGCCGTGTGCACGGAGGCGAGCTGCTACGAACCCTGCACTATAAATAGGCCTCTTTAGAGACCTAGCAAAGGGGGGGAGCCTTTAGGAGAGCCACCGGAGTTGTTCTTGAGCCGCCGACGCCTATTTCGGAGGAGATTCGACGATCCATCACCGATCCGACTGCTCCAGACCATTTCCATCTCATCTACGCAGAGATTGTACTCCGAGGAAGAAGATAAGTCTAGATTCCTGCACTTATTTGTTTATCTTTGGAAGCAAGATGTATTTCTTCATTCCTTTGGCTTGTACTCTCCTCGATATGGAGTAGATTTCCCTAGATTCTAGGATGTAGGATAAATCAGATGTAATGGATGGTTGTACTTGGATTTGATAATCTACCGTTTTCTATGATGTAAATGTGCATTGTTTTGTGGATTTGTGCTTGTGCATTGATGATAACTTGTGTATGTGTGAATCCATGAGGGTAGGAATTTGCTATGTATTGGGGAATCATTAGGCCGTATTTCCGGGGCGCTCTGTAATGGGGAATGCCTTGAACCGGGCGAGATTCCGAGGGGTTTCCTACTGCGTAGTGAATGCTTATGAGGAATAGTTAACGGTCATTCATTATTGGGGAGAGATCCGTAAAAGGGTATCCAGTGACAGTGGATAAGGTTCTTTTAGTATTTCCGGGGCGCCTGAGTGACACGGGAATGCCTTGAACCGGGCTTCTAGAACCGTTTCAAACCAATAGTGAGTGACGTAAGAAACCTA
>NW_027430773.1:0-69861 GCF_044706935.1 Curcuma longa | reverse complement strand
TTATTTTAAGTTTATTGATTACGGGTTGGTGTTCCATTTTTACTTAAGATTTTCTCTCTCCCTTTTCTGGCTTTACATACAAAGCTCTCAGGTAAGTATACAAGTTACATGTGTTAGGGATTGATTCATGTAGGGAAATAGGAAAATCCGTGACATTTTATATATACCTTGGAGTGATTAGTTGTATATATTAACTTCCTCAGAAACATGGCAAGAGTTTTTTAACAGATCAAAAATGGTGGCATAGAGTCAATTGTTCTACATTACTATTCATGTTCCTAAAAAGTAGGATGCAAAAGATGATCTTTTGTTGTCCATTACTCAACAGGAAGATATGAAGGGATTATGCTATTATTTTGCTTTGTTAAAGGAAAGGAAATTGTGTTGGCTGCTTAGAAAAATTTGAAAATATGGCTGATAGCAAATATTTTATTTGCTGAGGATCGTGGTTTCTCTATAATTATAAGATATGGCTTATTTCAACTAGACATTAAGATTAGCAGTATAGGAGAAATATCAATGGTAGGGTGGTGAAATTTAGATATTTCCACCCTGTCGACTTTATATAGCTGTGAATAACGATTGCACAGATTTTGTTTGGTTGCTTCTTGGCATGATTTAGCCAATTAACTTTGTACTTTGCTCTTCGAGATGTCCATTATTTCTCTTGCCGCAAATTCTGTTCTTTGTGATGGGAATACCTTTTATAGCGTCTTCTTTAATTTGAGACATTCAACATAAATAACTGCTTAGCACTTAAGGACCCTGTATGGGACAAATTTGATCCCTTGCTTTCATTACTGTGACTAATTTTTTTTTTTTGTGGTATTTATTTTGTTTCTTTGAAAAATAATGGCTTCTTTTCTGGTGATGTTTTAATCTCCAGTGACTTCTTGACGTACAGTACCCTTGCTCTATCTATATACTCCTCCTTCTAATACTCTGAAAAACTGAAGGATCAGATGCTTCTTTTTAGTTCAATACAGCTGTCTTCTTCATATTCATATCTCTGTATTATTTCTTCCTTTTCTCCTCTGAATTTTAGCCAAAATATCAACTCTCTGCTGCATTGGATTTGGTGACAAACTATTGGTCAAAGATGCTAGTCTTGAAGATGTTTATGGTATTCTGCATAATCGATGTAATTCTGTTTTGCAGACCGTCGTCCTTAAGGTTGGTATGTCATGTGAAGGCTGTGTGGGAGCGGTTAAGAGGGTTCTCACCAAAATGGAAGGTCAATGCTCTCCTTCTTGTATTATTTCTAGATGTTTGACTTTCTGGTTTGCAATGTTCACCACCATGAGAAGCTCAATAGCAACTTGTGCTGCCATATTAAGTGATTTCATACATCCAACTCTAGTAATGACTCGGGAGTTATGACATTTTATCCTTTTAGTAAATTGAAACATCATTTCAACCAGATTTGGTTTTGTGTTCATTTTTTCTCGTTGCTTGCAGGTGTCGAATCCTTTGATGTGGATCTGAAGGGGCAGAAAGTGACTGTCAAAGGCAATGTACAACCTGAAGCTGTTCTTCAAACTGTTTCAAAGACAGGCAAAAAGACTTCATTTTGGGAGGAAGGTACTCCAGCTGATGCCCCCGTTGCTGCTGCTACTGCATGATTGCTACCCATGCTTCTATATATTACTATCTTCTTAAATATCACTCTATCCAGCTTCATCAGTGTGATGTGGATCTACTGATGGCAATGTTGTTGTGTTGTGCCTGGTATTGTCAATACATGATCAGCCCTCCGTTTTAGTACAACAGCATGTTAGTATTTCGGTGTATTCAATAAAATTATCGTATGGAAAATCCTAGATTGTGTTTCTGGTGAAAAGTAATAAAGAGGCTAACAAGTCAGCATCTGGGTAATTAGGGAGGAAGCAAAGTTAACTAAATTGTAGCTCAAGGAGCCTGAGTTCTGATCTAAGAACTGATGAAATTGTTGGTTCCGGTATTTTGCCAGGAATGATGCAAATTGATATCGATCGTTGAGGTTAGTGTTCAATATTATTTTCGTAAACGATATTGTTCCGTTATGGTACTTACAGATAGTAATAATTCGTTTCAAAAATACAATGACGAACGTCTCAGAATAATAGTATTTCAAATTTCGAGATCGGTGAATCTTCTCATAAATTTTTTAAACTCTGAATGTCCAAGATGAAATGAATGTTAAATAGAATGAAAAGAATCGATGAATTCGATAAAATTTTCAGCATCTGGAAGGATCTATTTATAGATAAAGAAGAGACTAACAAGTCAGCATCTGGGTAATTAGGGAGGAAGCAAAGTTAACTAAATTGTATCTCAAGGAGCCTGAGTTCTGATCTAAGAACTGTTGAAATGGGAAATTTTGACCTATACTCCGAGATCCTGTCGGATTCAACAGTGGGAAAACGCTCCTTCGAACAATTTGACGTGATTAAGGCGTTCTTGGACTCAATCAATGACAAGCACTCGTTAGCTGTTTCTGATCGAGACAATTTATCGATCTTAAATTTCAACTCTCCGCGGAAGGTTCTAATAGAAAATTGTATACCTGACAAAATCTTATCTCGAAGTTTTCAACTCATCTCAATTTCCTGGAACCTTCCTACTCAACCCCTCGGCCACGAAGTGTCAAACGGGTGGAGAGATGGCGTAGGGGATCAGGCACTTCACTTGCACTTCCAAAGTCTATAAAGCAAACAACGTGCATCCACTGACTCTGCACAGTCTGCTTTGTCATCGGAGAGGAAGGAAGGAAGGAAGGAAGTGCAGTGAAGGGAAGATGGTGGTTGTGGGGCGGATGAGGCTGGGCTCGCAGGGGCTGGAGGTGTCGCGGCAGGGGCTGGGTTGCATGGGCATGTCCATGCTGTACGGCCCTCCCAAGCCGGAGCCGGATATGATCAACCTCATCCACCACGCCATCGCCTCCGGCGTCACCCTCTTCGACACCTCCGACATGTACGGCCCCCACACCAACGAGATCCTTCTCGGCAAGGTACTCAACTTCCACTCATCTTCTCTCTTCTTGTCTGTTAAAGTTTGCTAACTTTTGTCTTTCGCTCTGCAAAGCTTTGATATGCTAATAAGCTTTATGCATGCAGGCATTGCAAGGTGGAGTGAGGGAGAAGGTGGAAGTGGCCACCAAATTCGGCATTAAATTGGACGGTGTAAATTTTGCCATCCGTGGTGAGCCTGCCTATGTCAGGGCAGCTTGTGAGGGCAGCTTGAAGCGGCTCGGCATCGACTGCATCGATCTTTACTATCAGCATCGCATCGACACTCAAGTTCCCATCGAGGTCACGGTGAGTGCCGTCCTCGAGCATGAATCATTTTGCCATAAAATTTTCTCTGTTTTGCCTATCGCTCTATATAATTTTTTTTTGTTAAACAAATTGGTGATTCAAGATTGGAGAACTGAAGAAACTAGTCCAAGAAGGAAAGATTAAGTACATCGGATTGTCTGAGGCCTCTGCTTCGACAATCAGGAGAGCTCACGCTGTTCATCCGATCACTGCAATCCAGCTCGAATGGTCTTTATGGTCGAGAGACGTAGAAGAAGATGTAATTCCTACTTGCAGGGAACTTGGCATAGGGATTGTTGCATATAGTCCCCTCGGAAGGGGCTTCTTTTCTTCTGGACCAAAATTAGCTGAAACTCTAACCGATTATGATTTTCGAAAGGTAATCTATCATCATGTTTCATCATCATCATCATCATCACTTGTTGCTAGCTCGATATGATTTTAACCACGAGTAACCACAGATGGTGCCAAGATTTCAACCTGAGAACCTCGCTCAAAATGCACTGATTTTCGAACGCGTGAATGAAATGGCAAAACGAAAGGGATGCACCACTTCACAACTAGCGTTGGCATGGCTTCACCATCAAGGTCCCGATGTGTGCCCCATTCCTGGCACCACGAAGGTCGAGAACTTCAACCAGAATCTTGGAGCTCTCTCAGTGAAGCTCACAGGGGAAGAAATGGCTGAACTCGAATCCTACGCCGCAGCAGATGCCGTGAAAGGCGATCGATATGCCTCTACTACGGGCACATGGAGAGAATCAGAGACTCCTCCTCTGTCTTCGTGGAAGGGTGAATAAATCTTTGGCATTGTCCAATAATAATAACCATAGCATAATCATAATAAAACATGCTTCTGTGAGCGAGTGTTTCCATTTGCTTCGACGGTAGTCTGAAATCCCTCGATGAGCTATATCATACAGAGTTTGTCGATCTTTTTAATTGAATAAAATGAGTTGCAATCATAGAAATGTTGATGTTTATCTTGAATTCATATCTGTAAACTGTCGAAGAGGAGGGCCAGAGGAGCCGCTTGAACTTCAATCTCACGTTACTCGTGCTCTGGAAATTGGAAAGGCGGCAAATGATTCGGGCAGCGTGGGCCCTCCATCATCCTCAAATCCAGCGTTGTTTGGGATCCAAAGCGTTTTCTTTTTAAAATAATTTTAATCAAATTAAAATGATTTAAAATGGAGTTTAAATAATTTTATTTTAATTATAATAAATATAGTCTTCTGTAAATAATGTTATTTTAATTAAAATAAATATCGTATGTCGAAGATAATAAATATAGTCAAAGATTCAAAAAGTGCTCCTAATCACTTAATATTAAAATTTGAAATTACAGATTAATTGACTGAGGACCATGACTTTTTAAAAAGGTTGAAATTGTCCTCCAAGGTGCCGGCAACAATGCAATTTGTTTGTTTTCCAATGCTTTTTATTACTTCATTAATTAAAAAAAGTATTAAGAGTTAATTAAGTATTGACCTGCGATTAGCGTATGTAATACATGAGGCAATACGCAATTAACAGGACTAGTTCGACTGGTGCGCGTGTATCTGTCAGGCTCTCTTCTTCTTCTTCTTCTTCCCGACTTGAAGGATTCGCCTTTGCATCCTTGCAAGTTTGCTTCTTTCCTTTAATTCCTTCTTCCTCATCTTCTTAGAAGCCTCTCCAATCTTCCATCTCCATCTCGTCGAAGTAGGCTCTCGGTAAAAGTGACTGTGTATAAGGGAAACTGAGGCATCGACACAGCCATGGCAGCCAACAAGTTTGCTGTTTTCTTGCACCGGAACACTCACAAGATGACGGTGGTGCTGGTGTACGCTGTCCTGGAGTGGACGCTGATCGTGTTCCTCCTCCTTAACGGCCTCTTCGCCTACCTCATCGCCCGTTTCGCTGCCTTCTTTCGTCTCCGACCGCCTTGCGTCTTCTGCTCCCGGGTGGACTACCTCTTTGAGAAAGACGACGGCGGCAGTCGGCGGAGGCGGCGGACCGCCTGCCGCGACCTCGTGTGCTCGGACCATGCTGCCGAGGTTTCGGGGTTGGGATACTGCGAACGCCACCGGAGGCTCGCGGAGGTCGGGGAGATGTGCGAGGATTGCTGCCCGACGTCGTCGAGGTCGGCTGACGCTGCGGCCGTGCTAGCGTGGATAAAGCGGAGCAAGGAGGAGGAGGAGAAGGATCTGCGATGCTCGTGCTGTGGTGTCGCCCTGGAGAGCAGGTTCCGCTCGCCCCACCTCCTCTTCGAGCAGTCTTGGGGCCTGACGGAATACGAGCAGACGGGGGATTTGATCGAGCTTATTTCGGTCGGTGGCCAACGAGACCTTGAAAAAGACGCTACCTTGTGTGGTGAAAAGGTGGAAGAGTGGGAGTTGGTCTCTCCGCATCAAGCAGACGGATTTACTGGAGAGGAAGAGATGGAAAAGAATGAAGAGGATGTTGGCGGAGGGGACGCGACAACTGCTCTCGATTCCATGAAAGCTGTGGAAGAAGAATCTTCCCTTATCCACTTATCTGATGCCTGCCTTTTGCTGGATGACGCTTCTGAAGAAGTCGCCATTTCCACTCCGATGTACATATGCGCAGAGGAGGATCGGTTGGTCCCGGTTGAACTGATTGATTCCATGACCAAGATCCCTCTTAAATCTGTTCTTGGTAAAGACGAGCAGAAGGAGCTTGATGATGTTGAAGCAGAAGAGAAAAGGTTTGTGGCTTCTGATCCAGATAGGACTGATGCCTCCGAGGAGAGTTCCTTTGAACTTGAAGTGGACCAACATGCCAGAGCTATTGATGTTTGGGACATTACAGAGAAGGAAAGTGTATCGATTTCAGCCGATGGGAATTCAGTTATCATTCAAGGGAAAACATCACAAGTTCATAATGCTGATACTCTTGATACACGGAGCATTCCTCAAGAACAAAAGGCATTGATCTCCAAGGAAATGAATGAAAGTAGTGAGAATACTTATTCAGACATAGGTAAAAATCAGCAATGCTCCATATCTCTTGATAAAATAAGCATCTCAGAGGAGGAAAAGACATTGACCTCTGCAGAAGATAGGTCTGAAAGCATCGAAGTCTACACTTTTGTGACAGATCGAGCCTCAGAAGTGAATCAAGTGATGGCTGAAGCTATTGAAGAAATTTCAGAAGAGATAAATGGAGCTGAACACTGTTTCATAACTCATGATATAGGAAATATCTCAGAAGAAGAAAAGGTACTAGACTCAAGGATTGAAACAGGCTAAGTCCTTTTTAAGAGAATTTTGCACTGGTTCCTCCTTCAGAGCTCATTTTTTATTGCTTGCCTGATTATCCCATTCATTTTGGCTTGTCAGGTAACAGCGATTATTACACTTGAAGATGTCGACGTTCAAGCCAAAATAGTAACGAGTGAGAAAGATCTTTCTGGAACAAAAGGTAGGATGATGCATTCTTAAGAAAACAACTTAAAATCAATGTTATTATGTTCCTTATTCAGTGTTGTTGAGTTTGTCAATATTTTTCCTACTTGTATCAACTTGATTCCATTGACTGAGAAGATATTAAATTTATTGGCGCAGATGCTAATTGTGATGTATCTATTGGGAGTGCAATATATGACCGTCAACACTTTGAAGACGAACATCTTCAGATACCGATTTTACTTTCAGAAAGCATGCAAGATCAAGACTTTTTGAACAATAATGAGAAGAATACTCTGGAACCAGGTTAGAGTTTCAAATTATTCCTTTAGCCTTGTCTTCTAAGTTGACACATTTGTCTATTACAAATGACTACCTAAGCTCTACACTGCTGGCCTATTTGTTATTTGCTTGTGGAAGAAACAGTCAGAAGTGAAACTGAACCAGTTCTAGCTACTTTACCGAGTGCAGGCCATATATTTGTATCTTCCGAAAACAATGAAATTGAAGAGGAGAGAGCGCCTGAGACACCAACTTATGTTGATGGTATTTATGGCATGAATAAGAGGTTCTTGATTGGCAGAAGAGAACTAGGGACAGAGTCTACAGATGGAAGTGTTACTAGTGAGTTTGAAGGCTGGGATACATTGAATGTTGATCAGCTTAAAGCTGCTCTACAAGCAGAACGAAAGACCCTGAGTACATTGTATGCTGAGCTTGAGGAAGAGAGAAGTGCAGCTGCCATTGCTGCTAACCAAGCTATGGCAATGATAATGAGGCTTCAAGAAGAGAAAGCTGCTATGCAGATGGAAGCATTGCAATATCAGCGGATGATGGAGGAGCAATCAGAGTATGACCAGGAAGCTTTGCATCTTCTAAATGAGATGATGATGAAGAGGGAGAAGGAGAAACAAGAGTTAGAGAAGGAACTTGAAGTATATAAAAGGAAAGTGCTTCGTTATGAAGTGAAGGAGAGGAGACATATAGGAAACCATGTCAATGGAAGGTATGGAGCATCTTCTGTCTCTTCAACTGCTCAAGACAGTGATGATCTCTCGGTTGAAACCCATGAAAGAGATGAGTTAGTCGATGACCCTGATGAAAACCATCAAAGTATTCCTGCTGATGATCTATTAAGCTCAGGAACAGATCAAGGCACCACAAACCACCTACTCATTGGCTGATTTTGAGGAAGAGAGGCTATCTATTCTTGAGCAACTTCGGGCATTGGAAAGGAAGCTTATTACAATGGATGATGAAGAGCCCCAAAATTCAGAATCTATAATGGAAGACATGAACGATTATGTGAATGGCTTTTCTAACAATTTAGAAGCAGGCAGAAAGCTGCAAAGTGAAACAAGGAGTTGTCAAGGAAAGAAGCTTCTTCCTCTTTTTGATGCATTGAATGATGAAAATGAAGATGATGTATGCACTAAGGACAACACAGTTGATGGTGCACCTGAGACACTTTCAAATGCTATAGGAGATCAACATAATCTTGCCATTGTCGAAGAAGTTGACAACCTTTATGATAGGCTAGATGCTCTTGAGGGTGATAGAGAGTTCCTCAAGCATTGCATCAATTCCTTGAATAAAGGAGACAAAGGAATTCATCTACTTCAAGAAATTTTAGAACATCTTCATGATCTACGTAGTGTGGAACTTCGAGCCACGAACTCATTCAATGTTCTTGCTTCATCACCTTAGTGTAAACATAAGGTAATATTAAGGATGATTATCTATGTTTGTTGGTGTGTTACTATTGTATGCATACAAATGCTTTTCTTGCTTATCAAGCTCATTCCTATACACCTGGAATGATGTTTGACCTTTTGTCTTAATTTTGTTTGTCGTAAATGGAATTCATCTGAAAAACAAAAACATAAATTGCAAGCAAACACATTTATGGATACGCTCACCAAACATATTGGAACAAACAATAGGATTTGCCACTCAGAAGTCATATATACTTTCTGTTTCTTTTTACATTCTAAAATCTAGAGTGAGGGCACGAGCTTCAAAATCTAATCTCATTAGTAATTCACTTAAAATTATTTACTTGGCAGATGGATGATACATTACTGGAGTTGAAGGACAGTTTCAAATTCGGTTGCGACGATGACCACAGTAATTAAATGAGCTTGCCATTCAGTTGGTATGCCATTACCATGTGAAAATGAGCTCCTGGTTCTGTGTTTTGGTGGTTGCTTGAGTGTTTCAAAGCAGTCTATTGATGGAACCTGTTTTCTGGGCCCAGGTTTTTGTAGGGTCCTTCTTTTGCTTCATTTCTTTTTGTTGTTGTTGGGGTCCATCACTTTTTCTGTGGGGGAAGGAGAAGGGAGGCATGGAAGGGTGGTTGGGCAGCCACCCAGTCTGATTGTGGCAGAAATCATGGCGTGAAAGCTGTAGGATGCCATATATTCTGGTGCCTGCTCCAGATCCAGGTATGCAGCATGAAAATAAAGAGAAAGTAAGGTGAGTGGAGCTCCTTTCTTAATCTTCTTTTACTTCATTCCTCTATAGTAGGGAAGTGGTAGTTGTATATGATCCTATGTGTCTGCATATGTTTAATAGTTTTGTATGCTTGATCATTACAATATAATGCTCTTAATCTCTCAAGCAGACATCATTGTTGGTCCTTTGATGCTTATATGTATTTGTAGACACAGCTTTTTCTAAAGTGGCATTTAAACTTCAGATCGTCTATTGTTTGTTTAATTTATATCGGGACAGATCCAAACTGGATAAATCATACCCAATCTTTAGGCGGGGCCTTCAAAGGATAGGTAATGAAACTGGGACACTGAATCATTGCTACAAAGGGATGAACATGGAACTTGCTGTTAATGATCTGTCTTTTGCTTTATGCGTTAGTTAAACTTCATTCTTCATACTGCAAATGAAGTCCTAATCAACTGAGCCCTTTGCCTTTCAGTATCTTTTCAATGTTGCTTGATGAACAACATTGAATTATTTGGTGTTCTTTTACCAGTTGCAAAGCACTTGTAGAGGTTTCTGCTCTGCTTTAGCCACTTCTACTGCTCTATTTTCTGAAAAACATGGAATAGAGCATTTAGCTTCAACTTTGACAGAGGGAAATTTGCAAAGCAGTTCAGGAAGGTAATCCACTTTCGCCGCTATTGTTCGTCATCTACATCGATGTCTTTTACAGAATGTTGTTGAGGTATCATTTTGGTTTTGTTCAGAAAAGTTAAGTTGAAGTTGCCTGCTTATGATAATGCTACATCTAATATGTTTTCTGGTGTATGTGCGAGTTGAAGCAAGAACATAAGATGCTTGTCTTGAGTGAATGCCTAAATACTTGTCAACACCTGCTAATATTTATATATATATATACTGTTTTGAAAAACAAAGGTTGTAAGATGAGCATGACAAAAGCCTAAGAATTCGTCTACAAATTTGATGACGAATTAAGTTTAAATAAATATCATCAAGGCATGTTTAAATATTGCAATCTCAAATAAGAACAAAAGAGAAGACGTTGTGCGAAGGGACGTTCTCGTTTTTATTTTTTTATCAAAAGGACATTTCATATTGCTTCTGTGCGTTTGATTTTTTAAAATTGTCCTTATTTTGACATTATTATAACAACTATAAGATCATAATTACTATGTAATTATAATAGTTATGATCTCGTAGTTGTTACTATACAATTGTAATAGTTACGATTTTGTAACTGTTACAATTACATATTTGTAACAATTATGATTTCGTAGTTGTTACATCATACTGATTAGTATTGATCAAAAATAAATTATTTATGTTATAGAAGTTATGATTCATAACTGTTATAATATGATTTTGATTTGTATTGACCAATATTGACAAGTGTTGAATAGAGAGCTGTTAAATGGGTCAACTCATGACAGGGCGGGCAAATCTACTAAAAATTCATCATATGACGGGGCGGGGCAGGCTGACCCACTAATTTGGCGGGTTGGAAAATCTTTAACCTAATCCAAGGCGAGTTGCAGGTTAGGTGGGTCAATCCATGGATCTGTCAAAAAAAATAAAAAGTATTAAAAATTTTAAGTTTGGATTACAGTTTAAATTGATCAAGTTGAAATTGTTAAGCTTGAATTGTAATTTAGATGGATCAAGCCCGCTAATTCATTAAATTTTTTATTTTAATTTTAAATTTTAAAATAAATAAATAAATTTTTTCAACCCACGGAGCCAATCCATGCCCACTACAGGCCAACCCACGCAAGTTGCGGACCTAGGGATGGTCAACCCATTTGAACTCATTTAAAATGGGTTGATAAAATTTCAACTCAATCCGTCTAAATTGCTTGGCAGGGCGGGCTAATCTGACGGATTCAACTCAAATTGACAGTTATAAATAGAGATGAAGCGTTCATATTATAAGAGTTATAAATTGTAATTGCTATAATATAATATTATTTGTGTCGATTAGAATTGAAGTGATGTTATAACACAATGTTAATCACGGTTGGTCGAAGTTATGAACTATAACAACTATAACATAATTTATTATGTTGTAGTAATTACGAGTTTATCACCGCTATAAAAAACATCAAAAATAAAGACACATTCGAAAAGTAAAATGTACAGAAATGGAGTGGAATGCCTGATAATGCACATAACAATTTGACTTTAAATTTAGTAGAGTAAAATTTGAAGGGCTCTTCTAGAGCTCCAAGGATGCTTTTGATTTAGGGTTATCATTGATAATCTTAGTTATCTATTCAAGTTTATCAATAATAATCTTATTTGATATAGGTTATGATCAATTCTCAAGTAATGCAGCATCATTGTCATATCAATAAAACTCCAACAAATAGTTTATAAATTCGAAATGTGATTACTTCGGCAGTCTAAGGTTTTCTATGATTTCGAAGATTAATAATTTTTTTTCAATATCATCTTTCGATTTTAAAATTGAATTAAGGGCATGTTTGGTAAGGGGTAATCAGGTTTGTAATGTAATCAGGATTACATTACAAAATGATTTATTTTGTTTGATAATATTTTAGAGATGTAATGTAATGTAATTGCATTACAAAAAAAGAACTAAGATCTGTAATTTCGATTACAAAGGAAATAGTGTGGAATCTGATTACATTACAGATTCTATTTTTATCGTACCAAATATACCCTTCCGCTGGATTGCTCGCTCGGTGAACAGGTTGACTTCTTCTACAAGCCGTATCTCGGCGGCCTTTGAGCAGAGGACTTCAGGCACGGAGCCAACTTTGAGGTCGCCGGAGCCACAGCGCTCGACGTCGACTATTTCTTATCGAGAGGGATAGAGAATCTATTCTCCAACAACTCCTTGAGCGTGCAGCTCCTGCCTTCGCTTTGTTCCTCCACTTCGGACTGCCCCGCTTTTCTGAGCAACGCCCTGTTCTCAGTGGGACAAATCAGAGCCAACGACTACAACAACCCCTTCTTCGAAAACCGAAGCGCCGGCGAGATCGCAACCTTCGTTCCCGATGTCGTCAGCGTGATCGGCTCCGCCATAGAGGTGAGCTCAGTCAAATCTGCTTCTTTCTTCACAAAGATTAGAGTAAAAACTTTCAGCCTTCTGTTGTCCAGAACCTGATCGAGATCGGCGCGAGAACGATGGTGGTGCGCGGGAGCTTTCCGATGGGTTGCTGCCCAAGTACCTGAACATCTTCTAGGGAGAAAAGCAAGAGAGATACGATCCCCGAACCGGGTGCATAAATTGGCTCAACGACTTCGCCATTCGTCACAACCGCCTGCTGTTGGAGGAGTTGCAGCGGCTCCGACGCCGACACCCGGAGGTGGCCATCTTGTACGCCGACGTCTACCACGCCGCGATGGCAATATATGATTCTCCCTACGACTACGGTAAGCTCATCAAATTACTAGTGATCAATTGAATCAATTGGGTTTAATTGGACGCCGCAACGAATCGAATGCAGGATTCGAGGAGCCTGTTCTTGCGCCGTGCTGTGGATACGATGGCGGCTCCGACAGATTGAATGCTACGGTGCACAACTATTTAAATATTGAATAATTTTAATAATAAAATTATTGGTATTATTGATATTTTATAATAATAAAAATTATATTCTTTACGGAAAATAATAGAAGGGTATTATTGGTATTTTATAATAATAAACATGATGTTTCTTATTGAAAATAATGGGCACCAAACACAGTAATGTAATCATCCTTATAATCAAAGATTACATGTATTTCTTTAACCATAAATAGTAATGTAATCAATACATACATTACAAACTTGATTACATTACAAGTATGATTACATTACGTTCTACCAAACGTAGTCTAATTGAAATGTACTGTGAGTTAAATAATTTAATACATTTTAATTTAAATATTTATAAATTTTTAAAAATAAAAATTAATAAATTATATTTATTAATTTAATGAATTATTTTATTAAAAGAATTAATTTAATGAATTATTTTATTAAAAACTATATAAATTTATTTTAAATTTTAAAAAATTATAAATAAATTATATTTATTTTTAAATATATTATCACTTTATTATAATAATTAATATTACTAATATTATTGATTTAATTTATTTTCAAAATAAATTGAATCAAAAGTAATGTAAGTGTTAAATTGGTTATATCTTATTTTTTTTAAAATAAAAATATTGAATTAAATAATATTAAATAATATTTTATATTTCATAAATTTTTGATTATATAATTATTTAATAATTACATGGTTATACCTAAAAGTAGGTAAGTTTAAATGGAGATGGTTGAAAAGTATTTAACAATATGAAATATTTAACCATTCGATTTGAAATGAAGTTTGAATTATTCAATAATATAACTAGTGCAAGGTGTTTTTTTATTTTTTATTTGAAAAAAAAGGTGACTTGCTTCGTTGCAAGGTGCAATTTTTGAGGTGAAAAATTTTAATCAGGTCTACAATCATAGTCACTTCCATGCTCAAATTGGTTTAAAATTTTTCAGAACTATAGAACATATGTGAATCTTCATACAAGATCATTCTGATTTAATTCGGGTTAATTAATTCTTTTCGTTTATTCTGATTTCAACAACTGTGGTTAAATTATAATTCAATTACTAACTAAAATTTCGGGTTACCTTACCGGATTCGATGCAACTGTAAGATATTTATGTCCAACTTGGAATCCAAATCCGATTCGCTAAGCAGTCCAACTGGCTCTAAAACTATAGCGGTTTAATATAACATTGAGTATTTGATTAAAAATAAATTAAATTGAACCGAATTAATTAAAATCGAATTAAATTAATTTTTTTGAACTAATCAAATCAATTAAATTTTTAAATAAAAATCAAATAAATTGAATCAATAAAATATCAATTAATTCGATTTTCGATTGAATTAATTAAAATAACTAAAATTTTTAAATAATATAAAAAATTTATCAATTAATTAAAAATTTATAAATTTACTTATTTAGAAATTTAGAAATTATTTTTTTATTTTAATTAATTCAATTTAATCGAATAAAAAATTTTAAAATTGAAACCATCAATTAAATTAAATAATTAAAAAAATGATTAAAATTTTAAAATAATTGAATTGAATTTTTAAATTATATAGTTGCGATCGATTTATTCAATTTAATTATATTTTTGCTCACTCTTAGTCCACTATACCCACTATTCTACCCCCGTTATATTTGGCAACTAAGAACAAGCAGAGCCCATCACAAATCCAATAATAACTTGGCACGAATATGAACTGTATTTGTGAGTACAACAACATTGATGGCCTCCAACCCTTTTCGTGCCAACCCTTTTCGTGATCGAAGTTTCGTTCCCCTTCCGCAATATTAAAAACAGGACCGTCTTAACCTTTGTGTAATTGTGTCTTTGAGGAAAAGCGTGGCTTCATCCTTTCGTGTCACCCACTTCGCGTCGTCGTCGTCGTCGTTGTCGTCGTCGGCGCTTGGAATCCTCGATTGCACTGCTCAGGTCTGTTTCCCCGGTGCTCCCTCCTATCTACTGCCTTATCGTCCGGTTCCTTCTCCGTCGGCGCTTCTTCGTCGTTAGATTCATTGACTCTTCTGGTTGTTCGCCCTATTTCCGATTCTTTGGAGCCAAATCTAGTTATATCTTGATTTTGTGAGATATATTAGGGGTTTTCTGATTCTCCGCTCTAGGTTTTCTCGTTCCCTTTGCCCCTTTTGTGGATCTAGGGTTTCGTTGTCAACACCCGATTTTTAGGGTTTCTTTGGCCCCTGGCCTATGGCAGCTGGTCGACGTAGTAGGTACCTAGATTATGAGTTCAGGGATCGCGACGCGGATGTGAAGCTCTCTAGGAAGAAGGATTATTACCGAGATCGACTACATGATGGTGGTTTCGATAGCGGCCGCGACCACCCCCACCATGATTTGCGTGATAGGATTGGGGTTGCCCAGGGAGACATCAAGAGGAGGGGAGTGATTAATGATTACTATCGCTCCCCCCTTTCGAGCAATTCTAGCGGAGGAAGCAAGAATAGTCAGAAATTGAACCACCTTTCTGGCAAAGACGTGGATCGCGAGACTGGGGAGTTGTCCAGTGGCAGTGGATCAGATGATGCGGAAGCACCTATTTCAAAGATAAAAGATAATGGAACTACGATTCATGAGAATGGTAACTCTTACATGGATAACAGGAAGAGAAAACTCTCTCCAATCATTTGGGATAGGAATGATAGTAAGCGGTCTGCTGTTGTCACTTCCAGCAGTAAGAGCACCGTGATTGAGAATGATACCCTGCCTCCACCACCTCCACGGCCTCTGGGCTTTGTTCCAGCACATTCTATTGATGCAGTTCAACTATTTGGTACAAATACATCACCTTCAGATGTTGATATCTCAGTTGAATCACCTCAACCACTGTCGGCATGTAATTATCAGGAGGTAAAGTTGTCAGATGATTTTGAAGATGAACCTGCTCCTGCTAGGAGTATTTCCTTCTCCAGATGGGCAGACAAGAATATTGATTCTGATGATGGGGATGAAAGTCTCAAGGTGGATATAGTGCCCAAAAAGAAAAAAAATACCCCGTTATCCAGTTCATCAGGGCAGCATTTGCATAAGAAAACAGTTAGTCCTGAGCTGGGTGATGTTATCATGGCAGAAAATTCTGGAGTTGATGTTTCCAAATCTTACTCGAGAGAGCATGAATATGATGGTTTAGATGCTGAGTTGGATAGGAATGATCATATGAGTGCTGATGGTGTTGAGACTAGTACAAGTGATCAAATTTTTGACACTGATGCTGAGGATGAAGATGGTAGGTCTAAGACACCAGAACCAGCACAACCATCTAAAA
Organism: Curcuma longa; assembly: GCF_044706935.1. Classification (NCBI taxonomy): domain Eukaryota; kingdom Viridiplantae; phylum Streptophyta; class Magnoliopsida; order Zingiberales; family Zingiberaceae; genus Curcuma; species Curcuma longa. The sequence continues at coordinate 53,847 of NW_027430773.1, read as the reverse complement.
GATGTATAAACATGCTGCAAGGTTGTAGAAGTGTTGATGAGTTTGAGAGGCTCAATAAAATAGATGAAGGTACCTATGGGGTTGTTTATAGAGCAAAGGATAAAAAGACAGGGGAGATAGTGGCATTGAAAAAAGTTAAAATGGAAAAGGAAAAGGAAGGCTTTCCTCTTACATCACTTAGGGAGATAAATATTTTATTATCTTTTCATCATCCTTCAATTGTGGATGTTAAGGAGGTTGTAGTAGGTAGTGAGCTAGACAAGATTTTTATGGTTATGGAGTATATGGAACATGATCTAAAAGCACTGATGGAGACTATGAAAAAACCTTATAGTCAGAGTGAGGTAAAATGCTTGATGTTGCAGCTGCTTTCAGGTGTCAAGTATCTTCATGACAACTGGGTACTCCATAGGTATTCTCAAATTTCAATCTTTATGATGTTGTAGATATTTTTGTCTCCATACCACTTGTAATATAGCATTGCATAAAGTTCAATGAAAAGATGGGGACAAAATTCATGTAGCTAACCCCAATAGTTGGGACAAATATGACATATATTGCCCTCTTTTTTTTTCATTTAATGTATCAATTACCCTTCTTTCAGGGATTTGAAGACATCAAATATTCTTTTGAACAATCGTGGAGAGCTAAAGATATGTGACTTTGGTTTGTCTCGCCAATATGGAAGTCCATTGAAACCTTACACTCCGTTGGTGGTTACGTTATGGTACAGGTATGTAGCATGTGATCTTTACCCTCTGCTTATTTTTTGCTCCCTGTTCATCTAGTGTTCTTGCTGTTTTCTTTTGTGTTTGATATTATTCTCTTTCTATGTGAATCAGATAACATCATTTCTTTTATATTGTGCATTTCTGGTTCCTAATGTCCTTAATTGTTTTCTTGATAGGGCACCTGAACTTCTACTGGGGGCTAAAGAATATTCTACTGCTATTGACATGTGGTCTTTAGGGTGCATAATGGCAGAACTCCTGTCAAAGGAACCATTATTCAGTGGGAAATCTGAACGTGATCAACTTGACAAGGTCTATGTTCAAAACAACCTTGTACAGTTTTAGCTCTATGTTAATATGTTTATCTTCATTAATATAGTCATCCTTACAGATATTCAGGACACTTGGTACCCCTAACCAAAGCATCTGGCCTGGATTTGCTAAATTACCTGGTGTTAAAGTAAACTTTGTCAAGCAACCGTAAGTATTGTGTTTCTATTCTTGTATTCATTTGGTTATTCCATGAATCTTCAAAATGTCTGCTTTTGTTTGCTTCATCTTGACACCATTCTTTTCCAGGCCTACAACCATGGTTTATTATGCCTTAGCTACATGTCTTATTTTGTGGACTCTCAATTAGGTGAAGTGTTCTTTATTGTCTTAGTTAATTTTTCAAATTATTTTTTTTTCAGGTATAATAAGCTACGTGAAAAGTTTCCTCCCACATCCTTTATTGGAAGTCCAACCCTTTCTGAAGCTGGTTTTGATTTATTAAACAGACTTTTGACATACGACCCTGATAAGGTAAATCCTGAAATAACGTGAATATTTTGACCAAGGCAATTCTATTACCTCATGTCACTGTTACCCTGTTTGCAATATTAACTTGTCTGCTCTGAATGCAGCGAATAACTGCAGAAGCTGCTCTAAATCATCTGTGGTTCCAGGAGGTTCCTTTACCAAAGTCAAAAGAATTCATGCCTACTTTTCCTGCTCAACATGCCCAAGATCGGTGTGTAAAGCTGTTCGACAAAAATAAGCTTAACAACTGCTTCCATAGTTTTTTCCATATGTGACCTATCCATGAGTTTCATATTTAATTTCAGACGCCTAAGAAGAATAATGAAGAGCCCAGATCCACTGGCAGAGCAGCAGCAGAAGGAACTGCAGCAAGGTGATCTCGGTCTTTTTACCCTATTTGGATAGAGAATACTTGCAAGGCATTGCAGTAGGTCACCTATGTCTTTCTATCTGATTTGGTTAGAAGACACCTAAACAACATTTATTCGGTAATACCCTATGTGAGACATTAGCCTCGTGACATTGTGCGCCTTAATGTCAGCGATTGATAATCTTGTTTAGCAGGCGCTTGATAAAGGAAAGTGTCTCCTTTACCCACCAAAACAACAATAGCCATATCAAGGTGTGATGTATTTAACTTATAAACACTTTGATTAATTCCCTATGACATATAGCTCTGGAACATTGTAACAGCTGCTTAAAATTCATAATACCAAGCATTTATTGATGTCGATCATATTTCATTCCGATATTTTGTACTGTGTTTGCAAGAGTTGACCAGTCAGATGCGGTGCGTCATTGTTTGCTTCTGCTGCACAAGTGCTCTATACCACTCTTCTCAGAAAGGTAATTTAATTCACTAATTGATGCTTAAGATCAGGAGAGCGTATCACTTTTGCTACGATAACCCAAGCTCTTTTACATATATTTCTTGTAGTCTGGTACTTGAAAGGTTTTATTTAAGCTTCCTTCAGTGGTCCTCTACCAGGTTCTAGTATGTATGCAAGTATTACTGGTAAAATGATATTATTTATAACATGCAAACTCACGTCTTGGGCTGAAAACTGATATCTTCTATGGTTATGGAGTTTGACCTTGTGGTAGGTCGTTTATCATTGATAAGTTCATAACTAATGATATTTTTTTGTTGGAATTTGACCTTGCCTAAGAAGAAATAACGCTTTCAGCAAAATCTCTCAGTTCTTGGAGACTGTTATTGCTGTGTGAATGTATTTTCCCTTGTTCGGAAAGCAATAATATCAAATTACATATTCATCCTTGATCTATTAACTGCACCAACATAATTATCAGACATTATGCAATGAACCGCATGGTCTGGTTCAAAATTCTTTCGAGACTGACAACTGCAGAACTTTCAGCAGGAATATTAGGAGAATTTTTAAGAGACTTCTGCAGAACTTGTTCAACAGGAATATTCAGCAAAAAGGAGCACGAGGTATATTGCAAATAAGGTATTGCTTCATGGTCCCTTGATGCTCATGTCTATTTGTTCACTTCGGCATTGCAAAAGAATCAATGCAGATTCTCAAACCAGTCTTGGGATACTTCGTTACCGTTCATCTTTTTCTATTTCTTGATATTTAATTCTATCATTTTTATGTTCCTTTTTTTAAAAAAAAATTCAATAGCCAAATTTTCTGTCTTCTGATGTATCCATGCAGCTCCTACGTCCATTCAGTGGCAGCCTGGCAGGTTGTTTTAATTTTAGTTGGATCACGGATCTATTTTCCGATGTTCATTTAACTAAAAGGTTAAGATAATCGTGAAAATTTCATTTTCATTATGATAATTAGTTTCACCTTCAGATGGCCATTTTTTTTCATCTAGTTGTGTGGTTGTAATGGTAAGCTTTTTATTCTTAAAAAGGTAATCCGTTATTTCAACGACCCTTTTAGAGTCGGTCCCATGATGAAGGTTAATTCAGATATATAGGCCTTAGATGCATGATGGGGTCGAAAATATAGATCATAATCTCCTGAAAATTGATCCTGGATCATTATGTCAGTAATACAATCTGTGTTGTCTTAGGGGCAAAATTTGTATTCTTAAAGTTTCGACTAACGATGATCTTTATGAGCCTTTTAACTTCTTTAATGCATGTTATGTTGCAGAAATACATTCAATTTAGCATAATTTTTTAATAAAATTAATCGAAGTTGACGAAATTAGTCCATAGATGGTTTGGATGCCGGTCGATAAATTAAAAAGCCAAATAAAATGGAAAATGCATGGAAACAACTTAATGGTGTGTTTCTTAGAAAGGATGGAGCCAAGCAGGTATAGTCCAAGAGATTGTTCTCACCGTTTGTATGGTATAAACGAAAACGGTGATGGGTTCTAGTTGTCTTCGAGTCTAAGAATATGATTTCATATTATCAATATAAAAAATGTATTGCTGTTATTAGTGTTTTTAATATCAAGGTTTTTTTGACAAAATAATTCTTATATATATATATATATATTCTTTTGAATCTGTAGGGACAAAAAGGACAATTTCTTTTCGCATGAATTGGTAAAAACAAGGAATCATAGGTCAAATGTTAAGATAGAATTAGGTTGACCAAATAGCAAGGTTTGAAAACGTAGCATACAAGGTACGACTAGGGCAACACCCTGGTCAATCTGATGCTACCCAATCATTTTTGCTTCAAACAATACGATCAACGACTGACTGAGGCTTCCCTTCATCATCACGTGGTGTTCAAAGTTCTGACCGCGGAATGATTCTTGTCATTTTGCGCGTCAGTCCAAATTATTTTGTAATAAACATTTCGGTACATGAGAATCGAGATCCCTAAAACGCTGTTTTCCTAATTTAAATATATCATTATAAGATCGTACAGTAATAATTTTATTGTTACGACAAAGTCTCCTTTCAAATTGTTATGTTTAACTAGAAGAAAAATCTTTTCTTTTCTGCATTACCTGGTTTCTAGAAACTTCAAAATTATTGGCAACGTGATGTCTCCTAAATATGGTTAACTTGTTTGATAACTCGTTTGAAACATTGCTGAAATATTAAACTACAAGAACAGAGGAGGGTCATTTTGTTAAAAAACTCATAATTATCCTTTTAAGCCCCTGAGTCTTTCCTTAATTCAAATTTTAATATCATAAAATATTTCATACTTTAATCTAGTTTGTTTATCTTTCGAAACAAACCAACAAACAAACAAACAAAACTCAATTCAAATAATTGAAACTACAAAATGTTATCTTATCGTAGTAAAATAATATATAATTCAATAGCAAAATTTGGATGTAAAAGAAAATTAATTATTAAACGATCTAATTCAGAATACTGTATTTGTTAATTATTGCTTATGAAAATTTGGATGTTCGGAAATAGCTTTGAAAAATGTTGATTTTTTTTTTAAAATAGAAAGAGCAAAGATAAAAAATGGAAATATCTAAATTCTGAAAGAGAGCCTCAATGTTCTTCAGTCTTAGTATCTGAAGAGACGAATAGTCTGGAATTTTTCTTTAAAGGGATATAAATGCCAATTTGAAGAAGATGGCTGGGCAAGAAGAAACTACGCAGAAAGAAGGAAAGTGTGAGAAAGTCCACGCTTGCCATTTTTTTCTATTCGATCTCGCGACGCCTTGTTCTGTTCCCTTGCTGTCGGCATCCACGATGAGCTAATCCACCTCTCCATCTCTCTCTCTCTTCTTAATTATTCCGCAAGATAAGAATTCCTCAGAAGGCAAGGAAAAGCTTCTTCCCCGTTCCTCTCTGCGGCGTAAAGGTGAGACCTTTGCGTCTGATATCTCTATGCTTTGAAACCTAGCGTATTAGGGAAATTGGAATCCTTAGTTACTGCGTGGTTGGTTTGGATTTGATCTGGTTTATTTTTTTGAATTCAAAAACTGCCTTTTTAGGGTCCGGGATAGACTTTAACCAATTTTAGTTTCTTGTATTCGTATTGACGGGTATTACTGAGATTTTTTGAGCATCGGCGGTGGACTATTGCAGGTAAAGTTGCGATGACTACGGCTGCGGTGTGTGCGGAGCGAGCGACAAGCGACAAGTTGATCGGCCCGGACTGGGCGATCAATTTGGAGTTGTGCGACATTCTGAATATAGATCCTGGGTAGGGTTTTGGTTTGCTATTGCTTCCTTGGTTGTGTTTTTAATAGAGCAAACTTCACTTTGATTCTATATTATAGCGAACGTACATGTATTTGAGCATGGCTTCTACCTGTTGAACCTCCAAAGCAGTTGCTCTGATGTATTAATGAAACCAATTGGGTAATATTAAATACCTACACATTTTTGGAAAGTAGGATGCTTATGGTACCTTAAGCAATCGAAGACTGCATAATTACTTTGGCTATAGTTTTCGAAGTTAATTAAGTTGATATAAATTGTCGGGATCCAAGTTTTTGGTACATGAGAAATTCTAGTTTCTACCAATATGCTTCTAGGAGTAAGCTTTTATGCACATTAATTAATCTTATCTGCAAAACATTTATTCTCTATGTAAGATCACCTTGAATCTTAACAAATATGTGTGGTTCGTTGCAAATTAAGAAAGACAAACAGGAAGCAGATATACAAGCTAGCTTGACATGCCACTCGATATATTATCAATATGTTTCTTGACTCTGCTTTGTTATATCTTTATTTCACTACTTTTACTCCTGAAAAAACTTTATTTCCATGTGCTTTATTATAGTTCTCTTTTGATGTTGTTTGGTTCCTATGATCGAAAATTTTAATTGCTAAAACTTCTTCCAACCTCTCTTGTGAGGAGTAGGCAAACAAAGGAGGCATTGAAAGTACTTAAGAAGCGTCTTGGAAGCAAAAGTCCAAATGTTCAACTTCTGACACTTTCTGTGAGCACATAGTTTTTTCTTTCAGCTAAACATTGTTTATCTTCAACTATTGATGCTCAAGTTTAAGCAGTTCTTTGTTGTTCTCTACTGAAGCTATATATAAATTCTCTCCATGTCACTTGCTTTTGTTCTGGTAAAATGGCATAAATGCTTCTAGAGCTTTATGTCTATAGTATAAAACTGAGTTCTGTCAGCCTTAATCTACCAGTCATGTTTGGAAGAAGAACTAGTATCAGCTTTGCACTTGAGATAAATTGCTCAAGCAAGTCTATTTAATGATAGTTTGACATGAAACTGTATAATTAATTCATGGAAGAAATTATACTTACTGATAAGTAAACAGATGGTAGAACAGATTATGATGAAGTTTAATATGAATATATTTTGGTTGCCATATTAATGCATATTTGCCAATAAATAAATAAACTTTGGATGGACTATGTTTTCATGAAACATCAAATTTCTGTATTTTGGCATATTTATCTTTTTCATAGAAAAGTATCCATATCTATGTAATGTCATGTGCTACTCATGTTCATGATGATAACAATATTTAAAATTCCAATTAGGTGCTGGAGACTCTAAGTAAAAATTGTGGAGACACTGTTCACCAACAGATTGTTGAGAGGGATATTTTGCATGAAATGGTTAAAATTGTAAAGAAAAAAGTAAGAATCAGTTGGAAGATCTGATTTTATCAGTTTTTTTTTTACATTATTACACTTTTGCTTCATGATGCTAATTCTAATTTTAAATCATGTTGGCAGCCTGCTCTAAATGTAAGAGAGAAGATATTAGTTTTGATAGATACCTGGCAGGATGCTTTTGGAGAATCAGGAGGACGACATCCTCAATATCATGCTGCATACCAAGAACTTAGGGTATGCTTGTTTGCCCATATGACACATGGTTATTTTCTTAATGTCCTAACTTGTATGACAAATCATTCCCTGAATGTTTGTAAGTTTCCATCTTTTGTCTTTATTATATATGTACTTTGATGAAAAACTTGAAATTAATCTATGTTCGATGATTCCTTATAATCTTTTAGCTCTCAAATTTCTTAAAAAATGGATCTTTTCTTAGAATTTATTTGAATGTTATGTATACTCAAGTATGTTCCAAAAAAAAACAACACATACCCATAAGACAATAATCTAAATTTTGTTACTAAAGTATTTTTCTCAATATAATAATAAAAGTTCATGCCCTCGTTTGAGTATTAATAATTAATAAATTCTTGTTACCATTAAAATAGTTCCATTGATTCACATGCTTTGCACATCTCAGGTTTGCTAAGTAATTTTGAATTTTGGAAAATTGTTGTTATACAAGTTTTGAATACTGTTGAACTACATATTTCTTCAATTTTGTTGCATTTTTGTGCTGCATCTTTTTGGCTTGGAATGAGATATGTTTTTGTTTTTTCTTTCTATCACCAATTCCTATCCGCTAACAAATTTTCTCATGTACGGTTAGCTTATATTATCAATAATTCAATTCCTTGCGCATTTTACTTTTTTATTGAGATAACTTATCAGTTGTGTTTCCCAGCAACGGAAGGTTTTTCAAAGAATCCTTCTTTTTGTTTATGTAGGCTGCTGGAGTTGAGTTTCCACCCCGTATAGAAAATGTTGTTCCATTGTTCACCCCTCCTCAGACACACCCTGTAGCACATCAACCATCAGCATATGAAAATGCCGCTTTAGAAGCTTCACTTCAGTCAGAAATTTCTTCTCTCAGGTTTTTGGTTTACTTTTTCTTATTGTCTACCATTATACTGTTTAAGCTGTTTTAACCCTTCTACATGGGTGATAGTGTTCTGAAATTATTTTTTTTTGTCATTTATCTATTAGACTGGTTGGAACTAAGGAGGACATTTATACACTGTTAGTTGTACAAATCATTATTTCTACTTCGGAACTCTGACATTTAGTTCCATCGAAGCCCTACAGATCAAACATACAACTATTCCTGTGAATAGTTTTCAGACCCAGGCTACACAGATGGGCCAACTGGAAATCCATGTTAATGGCTCCAACTGGTTTGGTTACTTCACATGTCAAAATTATGATAAACTTGACCTGGCTAGTTGGTTGGGATGGCTAATTAAGATAGTGACCTGAAGCGATTCATCTAACTATCCTCAAACAGTTGGGATCTATGGCTGTGCTGTCTTTGGTTACAGGAATTAGTAGGAGCGAATTAGGGAACTGACTATTGTCTTTACAACAACAACAACAACCAAGCCTTATCCCACTAAGTGGGGTCGGCTATATGGATCCTTCTACGCCATTGAGCTCTATCTCCTATTATATCATCATCTAAATTTAAATAAATTTTATCTTGTTTTATTGTTGCTAACCAAGTCTTTTTTGGTCTACCACGTCCTCGTTTAATGTGCGTATTTGTCATATTTTCACACCGCCTAACTGGAGCATTTGTCGGTCGTCTAAGTACATGTCCGTACCACCTTAAACGTGTCTCACGAAGTTTTTCCTCAATAGATGCAACTCCCACTTTCTCTCTAATGCTCTCATTTCTTATTCTGTCCATCTTCGTATGTCCACACATCCATCTTAACATCCTCATCTCCGCAACTCTCATCTTTTGCTCATGTGCTCGAGTCATAGCCCAACATTCAGCGCCATATAACATGGCAGGTCTAACTGCCGTTTTATAAAACTTTCCTTTAAGTTTTAGAGGCACTTTACGATCACATAAAACACCTGATGCCCTCCTCCACTTCAACCATCCTGTTTGTATTCTATGTAAGACATCTCTCTCTATCCCTCCATCAGCTTGCAAAAATGATCCTAAATATTTAAAACTCTCAGTTCCAGACAACTCATCATCTCCTAGTTTAATACTTGTCTCATTACGTTCAATATTGCTAAATTTAAATTTCATATATTCTGTCTTTACTCTACTAAGCCTAAAACCTTTCTCTTCTAGTGTTTCTCGCCAAGATTCTAATTTAGCATTTACTCCCTCACGTGTCTCATCTACCAATACAATATCATCTGCAAATAACATACACCACGGTACGGTATCTTGAATGTGTCCAGTAAGTTCATCTAGGATTAGTGTAAAAAGATAAGGACTTAGAGCTGACCCTTGATGCAACCCTATTTTTATTGGAAATGCTTCAGTCAATCCGCCTGAAGTCTTCACTCTAGTTGTTACTTCCTCATACATATCCTTAATTAGGTCAATATATACTACACTAACACCTCTCTTTTCTAGAATTCTCCATATAATTTTCCTTGGAACTCTATCATAAGCTTTTTCTAAATCAACAAATACCATATGTAGATCTTGCTTTTGCTCCCGATACTTTTCAATTAGTTGCCTGAGAAGATGTATAGCTTCTGTTGTCGACCTACCAGGCATAAACCCAAATTGATTTTCGGTGACCATAGTCTCTTTCCTTAATCGTTTTTCTATTACTTTTTCCCAAAGTTTCATAGTATGACTCATTAATTTAATGCCCCTATAATTTGCACAATTTTGTACGTCTCCCTTATTCTTATATAAGGGAATTAAAGTACTTACTCTCCATTGATCCGGCATTTTCTTTGATTTCAATATCATGTTAAATAATTTTGTAAGCCATTCAATACCTTGTTTCCCTAGGCACTTCCATACCTCTATCGGAATATCATCTGGTCCAACGGTTTTTCCATTTTTCATTCCATTTAAAGCTTGTTCTACTTCTGAAATTTGAATTCTACGGTAAAAATTTAAATTTCTATACTCATTTGACCTGCTTAAATTACCTAAATTAAGCTGATCACCTACACCTTCATTAAAAAGTTGATGAAAATACCTCTTCCACCGCTCTTTTATTTCTCCATCATTTACTAATACCCTATTGCATTCATCTTTAATACATCTTATTTGGCTAACATCTTTTGTCTTCCTCTCTCTCACTTTAGCTATTTTATAAATGTCTTTTTCTCCTTCTTTTGTATCTAATTTTCGATATAACTGCTCAAAAGTTGTATTTTTAGCTTCATTCACTGCTTTTTTAGCCTCTTTCTTAGCTAATGTATATTTTTTTAAATTTTCCTCATTCTTTGTCTTTGTTGAAAGCAAACCATGCCTTGATGAATTAAATTATAAAATTTGACACACGAACAAGTAAAAAATAATCAGGAAAAATGCTACCAGCCAAGAATTACAATATCTAATGTATAAACCGTGTTTTCTAAATCATGAGCATGCAACATAATTTGTTTATCAATTAACCTTATGATACAATATTACATGGACCACTATCAACTAAAGCTACTTCAACCTTCCTCATATCTATAATATTCAATTTTGTTAAGTTTTATGTTTTAGAGGTAACCTATTTTCTTCATGCAGCTTGCAAGACATTCAGAATGCTCGAGGAATAGCAGATGTGTTATCTGAGATGCTTAATGCATTGGATCCCAAAAACCAAGAGGTGAGAGTTTCACTTGTAACTCTTTCAAAATTGAAGTTAGGATAATGTAAACATCTTTTTTGAAACTATGTCATATTGTGCACCTTCCTTATTCTCCATGAAAGAAAGAGGAAAGTTTAGACCTGTGGACTTATAGTCGCCGGCAATGATATAGATCATATATTGAACATGATCTTTAGTGCCATAGGATGATGTATTCTCATTGCTCAGGAAGCTTTAAAAGCGCTTGCTTAATGAACTATAGGAACTTGTGGAGTTGGTTGATGGGTTAACTGTCAGATTTTAGTTGTGTTACTCTTTATTGAAATCTCCAAGTTCTAAAAGAAGTTAGGCATCACAGATGAATAAATCCTTATGAATCAAATACTTTTGCATGACAGGGCATAAAGCAAGAAGCTATCGTTGACCTTGTTGAGCAATGCAATTCTTATAAAAAGCGAGTCATGGTTCTCGTGAATAATACTGGGTATGTCTAGAATTGCAAAAATCAGCGAATGTATTATTCAGTGGAGAGTCCCATGAACTGGTAATGTTATTTTAATATTTTAATTGTTACAGAGATGAAGAACTTCTTTGTCAAGGTCTGGCACTTAATGACGAGCTTGAGCGTGTACTTAAACGACATGATGATATCATCAAGGGAACTTCTCCCAGTGTTGTACCTCCAGTTGCTTCATCGTTGCCTGTTATTAATGTAAATCACGAGGATGATGAGCTGGAGGATGATTTCTCCCTGCAGTTATCTCTCAGGTATCATTTATGAAGGTTTTCCATTCCTCTCTTATGCATATCTTTCTGCATCTAGTTTTACATCAACTGTGAATTATCTACATCATATACTAGAAACTATGCTCAAACAATGTTTTATGTTTGGCTCAATTAGGACTTTTAGCTTTAAAATGAATAATAGATTATATAATGTTATGTATAATCCTACTATTGCAATAGTTTTAAGTGGTTTTTGCAAATTAAATATTATGTTATTGTCCAATCAATAGTAGACTTGAGAGTTTTCACTTCTCTTTCTTGTTTCATCTCCGCCTCGTGGTTTTCCACCATTCCAATCTGATGGGAAAGTCTTGAAAAACCGTTCCGGTAGATTATTGCAGAACAAAAATTTTCCCGGAAACGATCTCAAGTTGCCCTCATAGTCGACGCATTTAGATCATTGGGCTCTTGTGTTTGGTTTACAGGATCCAATATAAAAGGAATAATTTAACTTATGCGGAAACATTAAATTATACCTTTCTTTGGACTGTTGCGAAGGATGTGGATGAAGCTTGTACCCGAAGACCTCTTGATCTTCTGCTGTATTCCTCTCTTTTTCTCGAACGTTGTGTGGGCAACGATCCTTCGAGAATTTTCTCCACCAGAATTCTCCTCTCCGATGGCTAGCAAGCTTTCCTTCCTTCTCCGGAAAAGAGAAGAGGAAAAGGGGTTGGCTGCCGAGACTTCTCGGCCACCAAAAGCTTGTTTCGATGATCTCTCAAACCCGTTGAGAACCCCTTCTTTTATAGCCTTAGCCATCCCATAAATATGGTATAATTTGAGCCATAAACATGGTATGATTGATTCGTAAACATGGTATGATTTAAATCAATCAAATCGGAGATTTTGGCAAGATTTCGGAAGTTTCCAATTCGAACCCGAGGTGTTTAATCGATCAAACAATCGATTAAACATCGCTATTTTTTCTTATTAACACTGGTAATCGATCAGGTGATCGATTACCAGGCTGGTAATCGATCACCTGATCGATTACCTGCCTTCGTAATGAGAACTTTGGTAATCGATCAGCTGATCGATTACCAAGGTGTGTAATCGATCAGCTGATCGATTACACAGCTTTATATGGGTTCGAATGCCTGGTTTCTTCACGAATTCTTCCAAGGTGTATTTGAGGGTTTCTAGAGGCTACAGCAGGGACCTAGAGGAGGAATTGATTTTGGCCTTCTGATGAGCTAAGGCTTCCCGTGTTCGCCCCGAACACACAACCTTAGTCCATCAATAATAACTCATACCACTAAAGAGTTATTATCGAACTACTGCACCAATCCCATATTACAATATGGGCTCCTTCTTACTATCAGCACATTAGTCTCCCTGTGTTTAAGATATCGTATGTCCGTCAATTAAATGAGTTACTGACAACTCGAATTTAATCGACATCTATTCCAAGAGTAGTACCACTCAACCTTATTATCATGCGGACAAGGTCCACCTGCAGGGTTTACATGATAATCCTTATGAGCTCCTCAAGGGGACATCATCAGCCTAGATTATAGGACACAGTTTCCTTCTATAATCAACAACACACCATGTACATAATACTATTTCCCAACTCATCGGGCCTATTGATCTATCGATCTAAATCTCACCCTTTGATGAATTAAAGAAGTACATACTAAGCACATGTGTTTGTTATTATATCGGGATTAAGAGTATGTACATCTATAGTAACAGAGGTTTAGTTCGATTATATAGTCAGTATAAATCGAACAATCCTCAGATGGTCCAGCTCAATACACACTTAGTGTACTAGTGTAATTCTATAGTCAAGACAGACTAAGACCAAATTACACTACAACCACTCCAATGGTTTGTCCAGTTCATCTTGGTTGTGAACACTGTTTATAATCTATAAGGAACTGATAACATGGTTTTCTGTGTGTGACTCCGCACACCATGTTTGTCTACAATATAGATTAAATGGACACTTGCATAAAAACTAAATACAAATTTTTGACTAAATGTGATTCTTATTTCAGAATGTTTATTTACATAGTTAGGATTCTGGTATACATCCTAACACAATCTAAATGGAAGTTACAATACGCCAAACATCAAGTTGATTCTTATTGCCTTCCTGTTTATGTAGTTTAGGTAAAATTGATTTTTTTGCTTTCTCAAATTTAAATATTTTTAACTACACCTCTGTTGCAGGAACTAATATGTTTCCATCTTTTGGGATACATTTTGTTTCTGTTTTCCATTGGCACCTGCATGCTCCTTATTCCTTGTGATTCTTCACCTTTAGAAGTTACAGATTATGATGAAAATGTGGTTTTAGTTTAGCTACTGATTGCATTTTGATGTCTTAGAGAATCTGTAGTCGATTGAGTTACTTGTAGTCACATAGTCACATTCAAGTTAAATTAAGATGACCTCCCAAACCAAGGACTGTCATGCTGAATTGTTTCTAACCATTCAGGTGTATAGTAACACAAAATGATTATTCATTTGGGTGGAGTTGCCCTCCATTTGATTAACACATGATTTTCTATGCGCCACTTAGGAATACCGATTATTTAGTTACAGATTATGAGCTTGATTGCTGTGGATAATGTCTCACTCTGATGGCACATGTACTGCTTGTCTTTCAGTCTTAGTCGGAGTAGATAGTGCCTGTCTGTAAATAATTCCTTGTCATATTTCTGGTTGCTACAGTAGAAAGAATGTGAAGTAAACCATCTCCTGTTTGACAATAGCTGAGTTTCACTTGTTCTCTGTTTGACAATAGCTTCATATTTCTAGGGCAGATAAACCATCTCTGCATTCTATAGAAAATGCAAAGTAAGAAAGTAAACAAACACTTCTTTCCTTAATATTGTGGCGTAAAGCTCAGTACTGCATTCAACAAGTAAAATTAGCTCTAAGATTAAATTGTGCAATTATACTAAACAAATGAAGCAATTTAGCTTGTTGATATATGTTTAAAGTAGAATGATGATTCATCAACTTGGCGGACACTCTCTGACCATTATGCCGCTTATATCATTGATAATTTTGAAAATTTTTTGTCAAGCAAAGTTAGATTAGGTTGTTTCAGAATTTCAATTTCCAATAAATGTTGGTTCTAACTCTACCAATGTCAATCTACACTTTCAAATTGCTTTTAAATCTTCTAGAACTTCTGAATGGTCCAGGGCTCCTAGGCACGATGCTACTGGGAATGGTAGTGCCAAACCACCAAGCCCTCTTCTCCCGCAGCCTCCTCCAATTGGCAAAGAGGACTATCTGAGTGGTGATGCTTATAGATCAGAACGATCATTTGGTGCTCCTGTTAACCCACCGCTGCAACCTACTTCACCTCTGCTCAAATCTTCCGATGCAGCTCCATTTCTGGAGTCTTCTAGCTTGCCCAGATATGATGAGCCTACTCAAGCAGAGAGATCCACTGTCGAACTACCGAAGGCTCCTTGGGAATCCCAGACTTTTGGTCCCCTGCCACCCCCAGTACTGGATTATAGCCAAAGAGAGCAGGTTTTTGACCCTCAGAAGCATGGCTCATCAGGTGGGG
This sequence comes from Curcuma longa, assembly GCF_044706935.1. Lineage (NCBI taxonomy): Eukaryota > Viridiplantae > Streptophyta > Magnoliopsida > Zingiberales > Zingiberaceae > Curcuma > Curcuma longa. The sequence goes on along the minus strand of NW_027430773.1, from coordinate 38,705 downwards.
TGCCGATAACGCATTATGAGAATCCCTCTTTTACTCACGATACTTCAAGTTTGGATCCACATCATAACCAAGGAAGCTTTAGAAGCCAGAACGTGGCACCGACAACCAGTCAAACCAAGCCTGAGGATGTTCTCTTCAAAGACTTGGTCGACTTTGCAAAGGCCAAATCATCTTCATCACCCAAAGCACCCAACCGTCTAGGAACCCGTTGATCAGTTTGAGGTGTGAAGGTCGTCCATTTCCTTGTGCTTATCAGTTTGCAATTAAAGTATTTGTTCAAGTTGTTTGTTCTGTGGTGTATATGAATGAAGTGAATTGCATTGTTCTTTTGTAATCTCTGACTTCAAATGCTTTACAGATCCGTGCTAGTGATAGAGTCATTTCTGTATTACCTCGTAGCAGCTCAATAAAGTGACTGATTTCTTCTTTTCTCATAGTAATAATTCGTTGTTCTATTAGTTTCATATTCTAAGTATTCATTCAGTGTTCTAATTAAATATTCATGTGCTCTTCCAAACTTGTTATTATATATAATTCATGGTCTCTTCCAATCTTCATTTGAGTATTATACGCAATAATACAAAACAAAAACTTAATCCTATAAGTTCATCCGGGTTCTTAATCCAAGCTTCCTCACATTAATGATCCAAATCTAGATATTCAAGAATCAGTGTTTCAGGAATGATCAGGTTCTCACAAGAATGGACTGACTCTTCCAATAAACAAATCCATCTTGTTAAGTTTGCTTCTAATTTTCAAGGAGCTGCCATGTATGAGCTAAAAATTTTCTCTTTAGTGTTTGCTTTAAAGATGTTAATAGTGTCACTTTCAGTAATCTGTTCAGGATTTTAATTTGAACCACGGATTTCTTGAGCACTCTCTTCAACTACAGTCGAACAGTGTTTGTATTCTTTATTATGCATCTTGAGTTTGGCTGGCAACAACTAAGATAAACAGTGGCTGTTTATTCATTATTGTTCAACAATGCATGCTCTTATTATTATTATCATTATTATTATTTTCTTTTTAGATAGTTTGCAGCATAATAAAGCCAAACCACCAACTTGGTAGGTGGGATTGGCATTCTAGAATCAAAAATAATAGTAGTAATAATAATTCATTGTCTTATGAATGATTAAACCTCTTAAAAAGGCCAATATTCCAAGTCAAAGTTGTATGAAAAGGCGAAATTATCAAAGTGGTCAAATCACAATTAAATTAAACTAAACATAATCCTGAATTCAATGAAATTTGTTAGTTTTGGGAGCAGCAGTTGAATGGGATCTGATGTCATTCATTTATTTACCAACCACCAACTACCTACCACAACCCAATTGCAACCTTTTCCTTTGCCATTTTTCTTTTTCTTCTTCTTCTTCTTCAAGTGGACCTTCCATCTAGAATCATCATGGCAGTGCAGCAATGTTATTCTGAAGGTCCCATCTAGGGATGGGTGCCCATCTAGGGGTAAATGAATTGGGTCTGTTCATGAATTTTTCAAATCGATTTAAAAAATATTTGATTTATATTTAAAAATATTGAGTTGAATTCGAATCCATAATATTTTATTTGATTGTTTATAAGTCGCTCGTGAGCAAGACTTGAGTTTCGAACTTTAGTTATGATTTTTACATAATTTTAATTTAAATATATTTAAATTAAGATTTGAGTAATTCCAACTTAACTCCATGTTATTTCGAACTATAATTCAATTTTATTTGATCGAATCAAGGTTCGAACAATCCGAATCGAACTCGAATTCGAGCCAAAATTATTTATATTTTTGAACTTCGAATCGAATTCAAATATCATATATATTTTTCGAACTCGAACTCAAAAATTAATATTTTTATATTATTCGACTAGATTCAATTTGTTTGCACCCTTAGTCCTATCCATGGTTAATTAGAGATTTTAACTCATATAATTAAGTTAGTTACTGTACATGTGGCAAAAGGTGATAACACTCACCCTAAATACCTCTCAATATCGGTCCTACAAAGATTTGAAAGGAGATAAATCATGATAATCGAGCGACCTTTTCAAGTTGAAGGGATTTTATTTCTTAAGGAATTATTTCCTTAAGAATTCGTTCCCTACTTTTATGTGATAATCTATCATCACCAACTTAACTATACCCGTGGAGGCAAAGTTAGTTACTATACATGAAGATGTAAGATGTAGATATGTTTGAAAATGTGTATTAATCGAAGATGAAAATTAATATCGATTTGTAAGTATTAAATAATATATAAATCGAGAGTTTGTCATTTTGAGTTATTGAATGCTATGATACTTGATTTTATAGTTTAGTTTTTAGTAGTTCTATAGAGTTTATAGTAATTAAATTTTAAAGTAGTTAAGTAAAACTGAAGGCAATCGAATTCAAATATTAAAATCACATGTATAATTAACCAAAGTTATTGGTTTGATTATTATTTAGTTAAAAAATTATGGATAACTTTAATTATACATAGATAAAATAATCATATTATTATAACTATTATATATATAGTATAAATGATTTAATTATATTATTTGTTTGTTTAATTCATTGATAAGCCAATTAAGGTTGCATTTGAGACAACCCAATTCCTTCCTCCACACCATTTTTTATCACCTTAATTTGGACCACCATTTCTTTGCCACCTAATTAAACATATTTAAGGCTCAGTCACTTCAGTAAAAAGTGGAATCTGTCATCCCAGCACCTCCACACAGTCGGCCCCACGACCATCTATGAAGAGGTAAATCGAGAAACTACAGTTGACCATGATGGAAAGGATATTGCCTCGACTTCGCCGAGATTTGACCTTTATCCACTTAATAAGTCTGTCTCATCGTCGTAACCAACTTAACTATGTCGCGGGAGCTTTAAGGCACAATCACAATATAACTAAGCATTAATTAAAGCCATCATGAAATCACATTAATCAGAGTTCCAATCTCTTAATATATACGTGTGGATTGTTGTAGGAATTTAGGCAGTTACAAGCTTCACCACTCTCCATGAAATCAAAATGGACACTCTAGATTTATCCGACAAGTAAATCAAGAAGAAGATCAGATCGTCTACCTTCAAGATTAATAATCTAGTCGGCGGCAAATGGATTGCTTGTTTGTTTCTAAATTAGCTTGTGAAGGAGAACACTTGGGGGAGCAGTGAGGCAAGCCTATAGAAAGATTGAGATCAAGCTCGAGGGCGCTCTCTCTGCTTTCTCTGCCTCCTTTCTCGGTGGCGGCTTCGTCGTCGTGGACGTTGGCAACTGATCCTTCGCTCATAGTTTGGATTGCAACTGCTCGATGGGTTTCCAAGGTGGTAAAGAGATTGATAGGGCCATGGTTTTGAGGATCAATGCCGCGGCCGAGGAGTTTCCGCCTGATGCACGTGTTCCAGTAGTTCTTGATCTCGTTATCTGTTCTTCCTGGTAATCTCGCAGCTATTACAGACCACCTAAACCAATTAACACAACACAACGACTGCTCGATCATGCAAGAACTAATTAAAAAGAAGAAGAATATTATCATCATTTATCAAGAATATATATATACGTATACGTACTTATTTCCAAGCAAGCCGTGCAATTTGATGATGAGTTCATCTTCCTCCTCCGTGAAATTGCCACGCTTGAGATCAGGCCGAAGGTAGTTTATCCACCTCAGTCTGCAACTCTTCCCACAACGAAGCAAACCTATAAAATATATATATATACCAAAAAAAAGTATATATATAGATCATATTCAAGCATCAGTAATGGAGTGAAATTAACTAAACATTCAATTAACCTGCAGCTTTAGGGAGTGATCTCCAGCGACCTTCGCCATGGGTTTTGATGTAGGAAATGAGCTTTTGGTCTTCTTCCTTGCTCCATGCTCCTCTGTTGGTGTGAGCCTTCTCACAACAAGGAGACCTACCCATGCCTCAAACACACAGATCGATCAAAGTCGACAGAAGAAATGAAAAACTTGAGAAATGACAGAAGAAATTGGAGAACAAGGTGAAGAAAGAGGGAGGAAAAAGGGAAGAGAAATTGGAACAGGCAGAGAGAGAGAAAGGTATGACAGTGGATTTGTAAGAGCGAAAGAGAAGATCATGAGAATGGACTTTGACTTGAATCATTATTTGGGTTGTTTGACTCATTTTGTTTGTTTTAGTGACATGAATGAGTTATTGGCTGGCTATAAAGTAGGGGTAACGATTTGTTAGGTAGGGTTACTTTTTTGTGTGAGGATACTGTTTTTTTTCCTCTCTTTATTTATTTTATTTTATTTTGGATTTATTTATTTATGCCTGTCTTTTTAAAAATCATTTTACCAATCTTCTCCATCTTTAGAGGTTCTAGAAAGCCTCACTTTTATTGTTTGTTTGTATTGTGGGGAAAAGATGAGAAGGGTCACAAGGCATCCATCAAATTGGTCACCTACCCTTCTCCTATTCTCATATGTGGTACAATTTGATCTTTATTTACCAACTACTTTCCTATTTGATATAAGAAATTATGCATAGCTCACCATGGAACCATTGGGAATGGCATGCCTTTTTTTTTTTTAGCTTAATCTTGAGAATTGATGACTTTCTCAAGACCATTGAGAATTATTTATCTTTTTTTTTCGCTTAGCATCCGGTAATCAAAGTCTCAAATTTTTCATTCTATTACAGTATGTTGTAATTAAATTCGAATCATAGATACTTGAGTAAACCGCTGAACATAATACTATTGCATCATTTTCGGAAGAAAGGGAGGGAGGGAACAATTAATGTACTAGTCAAATCCAAATAGTTGCGATTAATTAGGTTTGCTGTTAAAAAATGGTACCCAACTTTGTTTTCCTACTAACAGTTCATGGGCTATAATCTCTTTCCTAACTATTTCATCGAAACAAACAGATGGATGAGAGTGAGATATGATGATGTTCATAATAGTTGAATGAACGACTTTGACCACTATTTTATGTGAGATTAGTGTGTGCCACGCTATTAACATGATTAAAATCAGCTCATATTGATTAATTGTTGATAGAGATGGTTTAATTTTCTAATCTTTGTATTAGAAACTACATGAGTTGGATAGTTATTATAACTTATAACGTAAATATCGAAGCACACTCAGAATAAGAATAACCTTTTATTTGTCAAAACATCGAATATGCTTGTGGAAAGGCATGACATAGTTCGAGAGACTGAAGAGAAATCAACTGTAGTTTCTCGATTTATCTCCTCACAGATAATGGTGAAGTCAACCGTGTGAGACCGTTGGAATAACGAATTCCACTTTTTTACAGAAGAAAGACTGAAGTATTTTGCCAGCATAAATTAATTTCGTTCTCTTCCCCTTCTTAAGTAAAGCTTTTATCTAGAACGTCAGATGACAACCATTAATTGCAACAACTACTATAAGATCAATAGAAAGAGCATAAGAAAAAGAAACCTATGAAATCTACTTGTGGAAGTATTAGTACAAAGGTTATGGCAGTCACATGTGAATGAAGGCCGATAATCACAACACTAAATTGCTCTTGCACTCCTCCCTCCTTTGCTGCTCACAAACTCACACAACCTACATGGTAATGTGTCCAGACTGGTGGCTCGAGTCTTCCCATAATTTCCCATCACACCGCATCTCCTCCAGGCATGGTACTCTGCATACGCAATTGGATCCTCCGCTAGTTCTTTTACATATGAAGCCAACTCCTCCAGAGAGCTAAACTTGGATGCCTCTATTATCGAATTTGGAGGCACGAAGTCCCACACGTTAGGTGCTCCAAAATAGATGGGCACTGCACCAGCATCAAGAGCATAGTAGAGCTTCTCAGTAACATAGCTATCGGTCATGGTGTTTTCTATGGCGAGGACAAACTTGTAATGTGACATGGCGCAATGTAGATGATCCCACCACTGAGGAACTGACTTGTCAGCCATGGCACATTCTGGGTAGAGAGAGAGTGCAACATTAGGGCCCCCAACGTTGTTCAAACATTTGCCAAATGAATGATGAGTGACGAGGGAGAAGAATTTCGTGGCAAGTTGGTTTCGTTGGGGAAGGCACCTAGAAGAAGACCAGTACACCAGGACATCCTGTTACAATATGAGGAGTGAAAGAAACCATTAGCGATTGGTTCGAAATTCACCAATAAATGCAACATTGATAACCATGTTCCCTCACAAATATGTTGTTTTGTTTTGTAAGAAAATGAAAATTCATGACCCTGTCTAAGAATCATAACTGACAGCCATATGAACATTCAGCAGTCTTTGTGCATAACATTGGGTCAAGCATATTGCATACAATTTTAGGATCTCTCCATTGAGAAGCGCTTTTAGTCATGTGAAACACATTCCATCCTTTAGGAATGAGAAGAAATTGTTGCATTCAAGCAAACATTAATAACACAGGTAGGTCACCACTTGCATGTCATAAAACATTATATCCCTATAGCATAATGGCATTGAAGTAGCAGATGAAGTATCACGATTGAGGGATTGCTGCACGAACAGAAATAGAGATCTAGTAGTGTGAGGTGAGATCTTACCTTTCTTTTCTGAGAGGACACATGGTAATTACGACTCTTATGAAAAAGAGTCCCAGCATATGTGGATTGAACATCATCCTTGACATGGTAGCCAATAAATATATCTTCAAATCCTGAAGGTTTTCTACTGGCTTCAAGATCCATATAAACACGGAGTGGATCACCTTTCTTCCTCTGTACAACAGATATGTTTTAGAAACCAATAACAGCTATTGTTGGAATTCAAGTGGTTACAGCAAGTATCTAAATAATATGAAAAGTGCAATACCCACTCTAACTTTTTAATAATGAAAACTTCTCTTGATTTATTCAGTATCAATATGATATGGATTCTCGGACTAATACATCCATTAGCTCATTGAAGTTTCAAGAAAATTTAGCACAAATTAAGCAAAGCAGAATTGCAAGAACAAAAATATCACCTTAAGCTAAAATCCCAACGAGCAAAATGAAACAAGTTGTCTCCATACATCAAGCACGAACAGATTCAAAGTATAAATGTAAGAGGCATTAAAATTGATCGGTGCAACAAACCAGATCCATTAATGCTTTTACAAGAACAAGCACTAGTTCATGACAAAGAAATATACTAGGTTCAACACACTCTATGTTTGTTTACAAGGTATTTCTTGGTATGTGTTTATCCTTGGAATAATAAATTCAACACAATCTATGTTAACATGATTACCCAATGACACATCATACAATTGTCAAAGCTTACTAGTGTAGCATCATGTGATATGTCATCCATCATGGTTAGAAATAGAATGCAATTCCAAGATTAACCATATTTGTTTCAATGATAAAATCTTTAAAATTGACATTTTTCATCTATCATGTGTGCAATACTCAAGTCTAGCGGCACAATCACTCAAAAGATTGTAATCAAGGCACAAAGAGATTTAACAAGAAGTTTTCACCTAACAAGCCTCTAGAACTAAAAAAATGTCTGACCTGATTGGGTAGGCATAAAGGAGTATAAGTTCATAATTCACACTTCACACCACATGCATAATGGACTATAGCTGCTCTTAGCCTTGTAGATTCACAAAATAACTTGGAACCTATCCCATTTTAAATGAGCAACCATGTACAATTTGCTAGAGTTAGAGATGCCATGCAGGAGTGTATACAAGCAAACATCTAAAACAAGTAATCTCGCATCTAGATTTTCTTAAAATCCTTGTAGCTCTGATCATTTTGCAGATATTCAAGCAGTGAATATGATGAATTTTTTTTCAACGGAGAATATTTTCAAGTGTCAAGACAAAAACAATATTTTTTAGTTCATTATGAAATTGCATATTCCATGACGAATAGAGCTTGAGTGAGGAAGGTTCGTAAGTCTGCCTATAGAACAAACTTGAGAACTTGGAATCTTAAACTATCTTAATGGATAGTACTAATGAAACATAATCTTCCACATGAGAAGGTATCACCGACAGAAAAAACCCTTCAAGGAAACTATAGAGACTCAAACCATTATCAAATAACACTGAACAATCTCGTCAAGGAAAGCCTCTTATATCTCCATTGACACAACTAAGTTACATGGATCAGCATCATCCATCATGCAAAATATAAAATTTTTATGGAAAATATTAAATTTCTCAAAATAACTCTTACAATCCACTGAATAAACATATAACGTCTTTTGCCAAATGTTGTAGTCAATTTAGTGGCGAGACATACCAAGAGATGTCTTTGAGCTAATAAAAGATCCAGCACTCCCAATATGCAGCATTAAATACAACTGATACAAATTAGAATTTATAAAGACAAGATGTACTCTGAGCCGATGAAATAATTACAAAAATACACCTTGGCAAGAATGCCCGATAAATAGGTTGAATCAGATCTAAGATGTTACTCAAAGAGAAAAGCAGCGATTTCTTAAAGTTAACTTTTGCCCAAAAGATCACATGATAGACTTGTCGTTCAAAATTTAAGCTGAATAACCAATCAACAAACACAGCTAAGTTATCATAGAAAGAATTGTTCATCAACACAAGCACAATTACCGTGGCCGGCGGCGTCACGCTCTCGAATAAAACCGCATCGGGATTATCGGCTAGGACGGCCGATTTGGACCATAGGCAGGTCAACCCACAGCGACAGGAGTATAAATTATCCATATTGTCGGGGATCCAAGTCCACCCCTTGACAAGCACGCTGACGTGGCTCGCCCCGTCCGCCCTGCAATCGCCTGCGGTGCTGCCCGCCTGCAACGCGGAGTCGTTAGCGGACCATCTTGCGTGCGCAGCGCGGAATCGGTCGCATCCGACATGGGAGTCCCAGAGATCAAAAGCAGAGGCGAGATCGGTGAAAGCGAACTTTGGGCGGTCAGCGGCGGTGGCAGAACTGGAGGAGACGGCGAGGGGGGCGGAGGAGGAGAGGGACGGGAGCTCGATGTAACCGGAGAAGAGAAGGAGGAGGAAGAGGGCGGAGGCGATCATGGGGGCGAGGAAGTTGATCGGCTTCAATGTAACCGGCAGCAGCATGAGGGGAAGGAAGGAGAGCGAGACCTTCCGATTTCCAATTTTCCATTGAACTACCCCTAATTTTACCAAGACGACTTCTTACAAAGACTTGTCTGCGGACGCGTGCACATGGATGATGCCGGGATGGACTGACCGCAGAAATAAAGTAGTTCTGTTTGAATTTATAAAGTTTTACACTTACGTATCCATTGTTGTTAATATAAAAATATTATAATAATCGATTGATATTTATAATTAATACGAGTGAATGTTATACTTATACATTAAGGAGTTGAATTTTTTGAATACAGTTAATGAATACATTTTATAAAAACATTTTAAAAATAAGAATAAAGATGAATAAATGTTAATTTTGAAAGGAATATATTTTAATGTTCAAATCAATTCTAATATATATTAATAAAAAAATTTTAATATAATAAATATGTGGCATATGAATCATAGAGAAATGTTATATTACGCGACGAGAAATGCACGACCCATGCACGACACTCGCGATCCATCGCCGTTGTCGCTACCGCCGCCCTCGTCACACCGTCCTGCCACCGCCGGCCTCTCCCTCGGGCGCGATCGACGCGCAGCTCACCGGCGCTCCGTCCGACGTCGGATTCCGGTCGGATAGTGGCCGGAATCCGATGTAATTTGGTTGAAAACAGCTGCCCCCCATTGCGAGACGTCTGGCCCCCCGCGGTCTTCGATTGCGATTCGGCGACTGTTATCTGTGGCCGCACAGTGGAAGGCGACTGTTTCTGGATTACACGGGATCACTACTATCCAATCGGAATCCGACGTCGAACAGAACGCCGACGAGTAGCGCGTCGATCGCGATCGAAGCGGCGGCCAACAATAGTCGGACGGCGCGACGAGGACGACAGTAGTAGTGGTGGGTCGCGGGTGTCGCACGTGGGTCGCATAGTACGGGCCGCACAACATAACAATTTCGATGAATTATATATTTGAATTGTGAATATTTAAATAAACTATTCAATTTTGTATCATTACATCATTTGAAGTGGATAAAAGATCGAATCTCAATAAAATCAAGGCAATATCCTCCTCTATCATAGTCAATTGTAAATTTTCGATTTATCTCATTATAAATGATTGTGAAATCGACTATGTAGAACCGTTGAAGTGAGGGGTTTAATCTTTTGCTGAAACAAGAGTAATGTAAGAGGAGTAATTAGATGGCACATACTGTCATAATTTGCTTAGTAAGTCAATTAAGTAATTATACAAGTAATTAGGCTTCACAAACAATGCCTGCCCTGCAATTATCTGTTTCGATCAGCAAAAACTTAAAACATCAACAATAAACAATCTGTTCCAACTCGTGTGGAATCGGCCTTAACTCGTAAATAAGACACTAGCTCACCTGGTCAGATTACAGGATGAGCATATCTTTACTGCAGTATCCCACTTCTTCTACCCCACCAAATGGCTAATATGAACAAAATTATGCTACCTCCTACAAGAGCTCCCACGGTTTCCTCGAAAGTGATATATGGAAATTTGTACAGTGGGATGTGTATGTTTATCGCAAATATACCCGTCACGAGGATGCCAGCAGTTATTATAATGGTGGCCATGCTGAGGATGACTCCCATCTGTAGCAGATGGTTCTGCTTGTCATCGAGCATGATGTTGATGTAATCCTCAGTGTCGTCGGCATAGTCTCTTAGCTTTAGGAAAGCACAGACGTTTGTTATCAGAAGATTACACCAGAGCTAATAATAATTCCAGAACAACTCAGATAGATAACAATCTCAGTTGTTAGCTTTACAGTCAAAAGAATTTATACATACCGTGGAAAGTTTGCGTAAAGTACCATCAACCTGCACAAAGTAAGCCTCCAAGAGCATTTCAAGCTCATGGATGTCAGGGTCGAAACCACCTGCATTATCTTCGCCACTTTCAGCATCAGACTCCAGTTCATCACTGGAAATGGAAACAAAAACAAAAGAACTGAAATTAATATACAGCTCAAAAGTACATAATAATCAGCATTTCAGACGTCACAGAACTCTCCTCAACCTACTTTGGCATGTTTTCCAGTCTCATGAGAAATATAAAAGTTTATCTAGTTGTTTCTCTCAACATTTTCTTCTTGTTTATGTCACAAGTGAAGAAACTGGAACCTTAGTGTGTTAGTGAGAGCCCTAGAGCCAATCATTTGATGATTGTTGTATGGATCTCATTGTATCATATTTCTATATATATATAAAGGCATTTTGTTATTATACTTACTTGTATTGGTGCCAAATAAACTAAGTATAATAGCGTCCTTGAGTAGTAGGTTCATATCTATATCAATCGATTGGTTGAATCGATAGTGAGATGATATAGAAAACACTACACTAAACGATTCCTAGTCAAGTATTAACATTCAAGGACAATGTTAATGCATAGAGACTAGCATGTAGGTCAACACGATGACTTGATCTCACAAGTCATGGATATGAGATATCAAGTTGACACATGGGTATGCATTGGAGAATGTATACTGAATGACCCGCCATGAGAAAGTATCATGGATCGTTATATGAGTGTCATATACTTTCTCATGTGACTATTAGTATGACTATTAGTCCTTGGACCTGAAGTCACCATGGTTCCCTACATAAGGAATTGCATACTTTGGCTTCGTCAAACGTCACCCGTAACTGGGTGGACTATAAAGGCGATTACTGGGTATGTAACGAATTATGCGGAGGGATGTGAGTGATGTAGATGGGATCTATCCCTCCTATATGACGGGAGTGACATCTTCATTCTTGATAGAGTGAGACCACTAAGTGCATGGCCATGCCCAAATGAGTCAACATGAGATGTTGAGCTCGTTTGATTAGAGTGAGCCTACTTGGAGTTCAAGATATAGAATGATTTGAGGATGACACGGTCTATGCCTCGCTTGATCATTCTAGATGTCAAGGATAGAAGGACATTATCATATATTGTGAGAGTCACAATTAGTAGTCACAAGGTGATGTTGGATCTCAACATTCTTGTAACTTGGGTAGTAGTGATGTGTTGCTAGATACCGCTCACTACTTATGCACCTAAATGAGTTTAGGGCATTGCCAACGTTACAAGAACCTATAGGGTCACACACTAAGGGCAATTAGATGGAGATTAGGTCCATATGATGGACCAAGAGGATTGGTTTCATGAGATGAACCAAATTGGGTTAAGAGTAATCCAAGTTAGACTAGTTGAGTTGGACTCAAGTTTAATTCAAGTGTTGAATAAGTCTAATTAAGATTTGATTCATTAATTCAATTTAAATTAATGAATAGAGATTCATTAAATCTAAATTGACTAGAATCAATGGTTGGATTTGATCAACCATGGAAGAGATAGTGGTTAAGTTTGACTTAATCAAGAGGAAGAAGAAAGTCAAAGTTTGACTTGACTAAAGTCAAGTTTGACTTGACCAAATGCCATGTCATGGTGACATGGCATGGGGCCGGTCAAGAGATGGTCAATGATGATCCACATCATCAAGTATGTTGACTTGAATTAATGATGTGGAAGAGGGAGGTGAAGAGTCATGGTGACTTGTCTTTGTTGCCACCTCATTGGATGACTAGGCTTTTGTGGCCAATTATGTTGCTCCACTTCATCTTTGACACCTCATGATATGCCACCTCATGAGATGACCCTTGGTATTCCATGAAGGAGTATAAAGCTCCTAAAGTGGCCGGCCACTAGCACTCTTAGTGGAGAAGTTTCATTTGTGTGGTGTTAAGTGCTCTTTACTCCTCTCTTCTTCCTCTTGCTTGTTCTTCCTCTTCTCTTCCTCTCCTTGCACGAAAACCTTCTGTCCAAGAGTGCTAGCACACTCTAGAGAAGGATTTCTCCACCTATTTGCTTGTGTGGATACCATAGAGAGGTAGTTAGTTTACTACCTTGAGATCCGGCGAGGAACGGAGCAAGCGGGATACGCGAAGGGCACGCGACAAGGGTATAACTCTTCCTTCTTTGTAGATCTAGAGTAGATCTAGGTAGAAACGTGTTTTGCGCATTTTATAATTTTTCGCACGGATCCGGTGGCGGCTTTCGGGGTTTCCGCACGCGAAAAGCGGTTTTTGCGGCCCGAAGAACCCAACACTTCCATGGTAGATACCATAAAACAATTACTTTAACAAGAGTAAATAAAAGAGTATATGTTTTGTCAAGGTAACAATAACTGTAACAAGCAATCATGAAGGGAAGTTTGGTATTCATCAAATTACTGGTATATGGCAAGACAATAAACATCCGGAAATATGGTAAAACACTATGACTGAAAACCACAACTGTTGGAATATTTTCAATACATATAAATCTAAAGAATTTATGATACGGACATCCAACATAGTGTTTGCTATTGCTACCAAGATCTATATCTGAACAAGAAGATAAATCCTATGTAAAAATTGAGAAATGAAGTTATCAGTAAAGGCAATGTTCCTTCATTCTAGTAATATGTAGTAAGTACAGGAGTTAGACAACTGTCTCCTATCAGCTTGAATTATTTTTCACCATAGCATGGAAATTTATTCTGAACATGAGAGAAATTCTTTATGACAGAACAAACATGGGCCTTGCAACTCTAGGTTCCCTTCACCTTCTGCACACGCACTGATAGTGCGACCAAATGACTTTTTATCTGTCTAACTCGCTCAAGATTCAGAGTGCTGATATGAGAAGTCAACTCATCTAAAGTTGGATATGCCTCTTTCTCTAGCTCGGAAGCCTGAAAAGGAGAAGTATAAGAACTCAAGGTCACTGCAATTTGTAAAACGAATGTGTATGGGGTACAGAGCTTGAAAACAACTGCATAACAAATGCTATGGGTTAGGAAGTCCACTGAACTTGCTTTATGTAATAGAAGACAAATTCGGAAGAGAAACCACCCAATTTAGTTTTAAGCTTATTCATATCCAATCTTTTTTCATGATTGATTCCTTTAGAATCAGAATATGTTATTCTATTTTTTATTTATTTTTAATTATCACCAAAATAACATATTCTACTGTCTAATTAATCAGAGGATAAATTCTATAAAGGCACAAGGTTATGAATCAAAGATATATTGTAGCATGGAAAAAGGTATAAATTCAAGAGATAGCTCATTTATAGGCAGTTAAGACAATGGCTAAGATTAACACAAAGTGCCCAATGCATGGAATTTATTGCAGATAATTATTACATGAAAATCATTTACCATACAATCACTCCAGTTGTCCCTTTGTTTTACTGAACATTTAAACATCACCGTTATTTTCTTTCTTATAGAAATTAAGAAGAATAAGAAAGAGACACTTAGCCATATAGTAAAATAGACCTCTGATTCTAAAAATTTGCAGGCAGATTCAAGGCACACTTCAAGTGCTCTGAATTCAAAAGGTAAAACTTTTGTCCCCATACATCCTGCTTCATCCGTTTTGATCCCAATGCTGGGCTCCTGCCTATCATGATCTGACATGAGACTTTGCAATGGCATACGATCATTTGAAGAATCCCTCGCAGTCTGTGTGGGTGATCCACAAACATCAGGAAATGGAGGAGATCGTGAAGTGCTGACATCCTTCCAAAAGACAGAGGCCCAACAGTTAGCCAAGGGTCCAACAGTACTACAAATTAACGAGATAAAAAGTCAACTCAATTTTTGTATAGATCATAAAGTCAACCACAAGATGGAGAGTTGATTTTCCAGTGCAATATGGTCCAGACAAGATTTTTCTCGGACAATCAGTTAAACTATTACATAAGACTTTCAAATTGCGTTAAATAGTTTTCATTTTTCTTTTAGAAGAATAAGACTCAGAATTTGCAAGTGATTAATGCTTGAATTACGAGTACAGAGACTTCAAGCATAATTTCTTATTGAAATAACTAGACACTACCTGTTGGGGGCTGATCGAAGTGGAAACCCTAGATTTGAGATCCTGGACAAAGGTGGCGACCAAGGGATCCCTGAAGTTGGGGATGAGGACCTCCGTGGCGGTCACGATCACCCGAATATGCTCCAGTTTGATCACAACGGCACGCTCCCGTCCGAGTATAGTGGAGGGGTACGATAGCAGCGTGTCGAGGACTCGCAGATCGCGGGAAGGGAGACCCGTGCGGCGCATGATCGAGTGCTTCCCAACCTCCTCCTGGTACGACCACCCGGACACGGAGACGACTAACCATTCCCTAACAGGACCATCCTTCCTTCGCCCGGTCGTCGAGGCTAGCGGCGTCGCGTCGTCGACGGCGGCAACGCCAGTTGAGAGGGGGCCTTCTGCCTCGGAGCGGCGTGTCTCCATGAGCAATCGGACAAAGGGATCGCATCTGTTGGTAGTACAACATGACGTCGACGCTGGTCTCTTAGCAGGTGGACGAGCGGCGAGAGCAAGACTGGGGAAGGGCTATGCCGGGAAGCGTCACCGTTGCCCACTGGTGGCGGTCTACCGCCTACAGGCGGCAAACGCGCCAGAGCCAGAACGCAGTGTAGTTACATATGCCACATTTGGGAATTTAAAGTCAACGATATCAATCATTCTCCACTAGATCATTTCCATTTTAAGAACTAGATGCAGTACTCTTCCATTCACAGCAACAAGAACTAGATGCAGTACTCTTCCATTCACATCGCAAAGCTTCTTGATCGATTACAAATGAAACAACAGAATTAATATCTTTCGATCCTGCACACCCCAAAAATAGATTAATCATCGATCTCCGGCGATATCTCACGATCTCCGTTTGCTGGGCGTGGCCGATTGGTTTCCCTCGAACAGCTCATCAATCAGGCTCTCGAGGTCATCTGGCGCGAACTTGATGTACTTCTCGGTCTGCCTTCCAGGATCGAGGTGCTGCGAGAAGCGGCCGAGGAAGGAGCGGTAGGCCGGCACGATCACCGCCGACACCGACACGCGGAGCTCCGACTGCATCTGCTCGTCGCTCACCACCCACGCGCTCTGCGTCTTATGAATCTCGTCGATCATGGCGTTGAAGCTCTTGAGCCGCTCCTTCAGCAACGGCTTCGCCACCCCGCCGCCGCTCCTACCGTGCGTCGTCAGCCCTTCGTCTCGAAGGCACGCCAGCACCCGCGACCACGTCTCCCGCTGATAGTTCTTGTGGTATTGCCGGAGTTCTGTGGATCGCCGCCGGTACCAGTTCTCCCCTAATATCTGGTGGATCTCCGGCGATCCTTTGACCTTCTTCGCCACGTACCGCCCGTTGTTCATCATGAAGATGTTGCAGAGCGCCAGGTCCTTGTACAGCCTCGACTTTGCCTCTAGGTTCGAGTGCAGTAGGTTCATCACTTCCAACAGCTGCACCGAAAAAGGCTCCTCATTCTCGGCGGCGCCATTTCTGCTGCCGCCTTCGTCGCAGGCCGACGAATTCTCCGAGTGTTTGTGCTCTCTAAACACTTGCTCCAGCGTCGCCCTGTATTCGCACGCGTACTTTAGGTAGTTCATCACGTAGCGGGTGAGCGGGTGTATGGCGCCTCCCGGCACCGGCATCTTGTTGTTGTCCGCCTTAATGCTACTCTCCAGGTCGCAGAAGATGGCGGCCGCCGCCTCCCCTATTCGGCACTTTACCGCCATGATCTCCGTCTTGGGACCGGTAGTGATCCATTCCGTGCAGGAACCCTGGTCGCGCCCTGCTTCCGGCGCGTCGAGAAGCAGAGCATCCACGCCCGGCGCCGCGTCTCGCAGCGCCTCGTAGATGTCGAGCACCTTGAAGAGCTTCTCGGCTGAACGCTTGGTCATGGAGACGGCCTCCGGGAAGGCGAGCAGCTGGATGACCGCAGCGCGCGCGAAGGCACGGAACAAGCGATCGGAGACGTCGCGATGGCCGGAGAAGACAGCCTCGCAGAGAGCGTGCTCAGCGGGAAAGACGGCCGTCGTGGCGTGCTGGAAGGCCTTGATCCACGACCCTACGTCGCCCTCGAGCGACTCCCATGCCATCTTGGAGACGTCCTCGATGCTAACCTTTTCGAAGCCGAGCCTCGGCAAAGCGGCCTCGAAGGCGTTGCGCCGCGCCATTGCGAACACCTGGCAGCATTCGATCGAGTAGCCCGCGCCGACCATAGCGCGCGCGATCTTACGCAGCCGCCCCACTGTCTCCGGTGGGTACGGCAGTTGCGACTCGCAGGCAGTGGGTTCCGGAGAGTCATGGACTTGAGCAGACGAGATCGGGCCCTTCACCTTCGTGCTGCAGCTCCCGGGATCAAGCTTACTTGCGTGCGGATCTTGAAGTAGAGCGTAGAACTCGTCCTCGAGCAGGCACATTGCTTGGTGAAGCAGGACGCCGGCACGGTTCATTGTTTGGAAGTAATTGGTCTCCGACGAGAAGCTGCTCGCCGCCTCCGTCAGCTTATATACCCTCTCAATCGCATGAAGAAGCGGCGGTACCTCCTCCTCGTCCTCCTCGCCCGTCCACTTCGCCTCGCCGGACTCGTACTTGGCTATCTCCTTCTCCACCAACTCCACAAATTCGTTGATGGCAGACTCAGGGATCTCCGGCCTCTCTCCGCCCTCGTCGACGGAGAGAAGAAGGGAGATAAACTTGTCAATATCATCGGAGATGGCGCTGAGGCTGGCTTCTGGTTGCTCCGCATTCGAATTCTCTGTTGCCTCCTCTCCCTCGCCCTCCTCTTGAATCGTATCCCCCGCGTGCCTCTCCTTCTTCTCGTGGCCATACTCCAGTTTGATATTGCCCAAGGAGAGGTTGCGGTCCATCTCCCGGTGCTTCTCGTCGCCGATGGAGGTGAAGCTGCTGCATTTTTGAGGGAGATGAAGGTGGTTTCTCTCCATCGGAGGTTCGTTGTATGTCACAAACAAACTAAAATTGAGAAGAGAAGGGCAGAATAGAAACGAGGGGCGTCAAAGGGGGAAGACAAATAGTGGCGGAAACGAAGGAAGAAGAGCGATGGAGATTTGAAGTGCTGTGCTGTTGTCAGCTATACACGTTGACCAAGTCTCGTGGGACGCCCTTACATGCATTTCAACTGATCTTGTCCATTGGATTTTTCTCCTCCCTGTCAGATACCGTTAGGCTTGCATGTATTTTAGGACAAGTTCTATACCATTTTCTTATCCCTTACCAAGTTCTGTAATCTTTTCTGCTGATTTATTACGCCTAATTCATGAAAGAGTTGACTTTTGATGGATTGAGAGAGCCTTTCAATTGTTGTTGCTGATAGAAATGTGTATTATTTGTTGACTAATATAATAATATCATCAAATTTGTTTACACCGACAAACAAACAACCCATAGACAGAGAGATTTACAAAAGTATGTCAGGCCATTTACATTTCCTCCCTCACTTAAACATAATAATAAAATATGAAGTTTGACTTTTGAGTATTTAAAGATTCTTGCAGTGAGATTGATGGAAGAGGAATCCAAATTTAATATGTGTTCTCATCAAATATCATGGATGGTTAAATCATCAGTTAACAATCAATCCAACATAGATAACCTCCTGGATGAGCTAAGGTAAGGGAGATGATCAGAATTTGAAACACATTTCAAAGATATGTTAGACTGGTGCTGAGAAATTCCAACAAACCATTCTTATGCTCAAGTTAAGGTTTTGAGAAAGATGATGAAATGTAGGCAGAAAAGAAGATAGTGCTAGCAGAGTTTTCAATAGTAAACTTCGAATATGGCAGTGGGCTAAACCTTTTATAGCTTGTTCCTCCCATCCCCTATAACAACCTGCAAAGGAGATCGAATCCAACAACTGTTTCTTTTTGGCCTTGTGTGCAGAAAGAGGGTATCAAAGGAGACTAGGTCTGACAACCTCATATTCCCTTTGGCCTTATATATAGAAAGAGGGGTATCTGAGGGGACCGGATCTGACAATCTTGTAATCGCTTGTACGTCATTGGACTGCTGTATGTTTGTGAGAATATTCGCGTTCTCCTTTAGCATGTTATGTAAGATATTCGTTCACCAAAGACATGAGGGCGAAACCCAGGATGAGACAGAGTGTGGTGGAGTCGTCAAGATGAGGTGATTGAGGTCAGTCGAGACGAGGCAGGCCGAGATGAAACGCCTAAGATGGTCGAGATAAAACTGGGCGAGACGAGACGCCTGAGATGGCCGAGATAAGGCTGGCCGAGACGAGACGCCTGAGATGGCCAAGATAAGACTGGCCGAGATGATACGCCTGAGATGGTCGAAACGAGACGACTAAGATGACCGATACGAGACTGGTCGAGACAAGACGACTGAGATGACTGAGACGAGGCTAGCCTAGATGAGACGACTAAGATGGCCGAGATGAAGCTGACTGAGACGAGTCGACTGAGATAGCTGAGACGGCGTCGGGAGCCGAGGAGCCTAAATCGAACCTTGGACTGAGCCCACGCTGCGCCCAAAGTACGGTCTGAATCCGAGAAACCAGATATCCCACTCCGGTGGGATTGGATCTGTGTTGACTCCACTACTTGGACCACATCGGCTTTCTTGACTTTTATCCGAACCACGTCACCTACAACACCGACGTCAACATGAAATCTTTAAAAGGTTCATCATCTAGCTCATTACTTTAACTGTTCACCTTCGTCAGTTGAATTTTATTGTGCAACACTGGTTTCATGACTGAAATCATTTTACTTCCTTTCTCTTTGTGAGATTCTTTAATTCTCTCTGTGAGGTTTGTGTATCACATCACTGTCAACTAGACCTTTTCCTTCCATGATGTCATGTATATTCAACCTCAATATACTGTCAAAGGGGAATTTTGCTATTTATCATTTGGCCTTTGGCACTATTCAAACTGAAAATGGTTTACCATCTTGGCACCACCCACACCATGTTTCAGAAACCAATCTATCACCATGAATACCACCACCATTTGTGTCAGTTCATTCACTTAAGTTTCTTCAGTATGATACAGGCAGAGGAGCCTGGTACAAGCAGTAGTACAAATGTTTGCCTGAATGTTTCAGCTTGAATCCGAGCTATCATCGCATGCCATCTTGGTGATTTGCATGCTACTTGTTGAGTATGCAGTTCCTTCCAAGTGAGTCACAAATGAGTTTTGTTTTGTTTGCCTCCAGTGCTACCTACATCATGTTCAATATCTTGTAAAAGTTTCTTTCTCACTCTTCATGCAATTGTTCATGCGTATCCTTCGTTGTCAATAAAGTTGGACTTAGACATGAAACAAAACTCCAATTGAGGGATCATTTTGCCTGTGGGATTGGAAAACAGCTGAGCTTCCAAGCAACTCTATTCCATGTGTGTGTACTGGTACTAGTGGACTACTTGGGCATCCAATATTGGTTCCACTACACTGGATAGCTGATGTCCAGCTTCAATTAACAGATGTGGCCGCACAAATTCAATCACGTTGCAAAACTTTTTCAGTGGCAGGGGCTGTTGAAAGCTCTGTTTCACCATGAACCTACAGAATCCTCTCATGCAGAAATCTGATGCAAGATAAGCATCTGTAAGGCAGGTGGAAGTGGTTTTGAAGGAATTAATGATCGAGTTCTTTCATATTACACAAGGTGAATATTGTAGCGTTAATTAAGCTATTCAAGTAGCACCCAGAGATTCTAAAGCTAAGAGCTAGTTGGTCCACGTTACAATAATTAAAGCACTGGAGAATAATGATGTTGTGACATAATTAATTGATGCACTATCAGGTTTAGTGTTCCTTTAAAGTAAATTACTGGGAAAAGGGCACATTTTATGTGCATACACAGATAAAAGTTCCCATAACAAAGAAACCTAATTAATAGTCAGAACGTACGTGTTCTGCACAAAGCAGTGGAAGTGATGTTTGCATGCCCTGAAGATGATGCTAAAGTGGGACGACCCTTGAGCCTTTTTAAAGATAGCTAGGCATTGCATTTTCCCATCCCTAATGGCTTGTTTGAGAGACATGGATGCAAAAAAACCTTATTTTGCTGCAATCCTTGTACAACTAGGATATGCTGGGATGTATGTGTTATCCAAGGCTGTTTTTGATACGGGTATGAGCACCTTTGTGTTCGTCTTCTATCGGCAAGCAGCTGCCTCTATGTTATTAGTTCCGCTTGCTTTTGTTCTTGAAAGGTAGACATGTCACTTTTGAAAGTTCTCCGAAATTCTCTCTTGTTTTCAATTTAGCTGCAGGCTCTGTCCTTGTTTCAGGAAAAGCTATCCGCCTCTGACGTTTATGATATTGCTGAAGCTGTTCTGCCATGCATTGCTTGGGTATGTTAATGGTGTTTAAGTGTTTTGTTTCACTATATAGAACTGATTCTGTTGTGCAACGCTTTAGGCTTACATGGAGCTTAAACTTCTATAGCATAGGCCTGAAGTATACTTCAGCATCAATGGGTTCAGCAGCTACAAACTGCATTCCAGTATTTACTTTCTTTTTTGCCATTTTCTTCAGGTTTGTGGCTCTTCTTCAGCTTCATTTGTTTAGGGAGAGTTAAATTAAATTCATTAAACTGAAAAAAATGATCATTCCCTTCAATAATTTTGGTGGATCAATTGCTCCAGTAAGTATATATAGAAAGAAATGCTTGTCCTGTTTAAACCAACTTCCCTATTATGTAATCATTTATTCAAATTGTCAGAACTATAGTGAGGCAATTTACTTATTTTTCTGCTGAAATAATGTCAGTCTACAGCCCTGTTCCCGTTGAGATCTCCTCTCGAGCAGCCAACCACCTAGCTGGGAAGTTGACGGTCAAGGTGGTACTTGGTAACCATGAACAGAGAAGGAAGATGTTGGAGGATTCGTAGGCGCCGCTAAGATCTGCACAGTAAGAGAGAAGAGGGTAAGAAAGGAGGTCAGGAGTGCCCTGGCTCAATCGCTCCAACGCTCAAGTCAACTTTTTCACCGGAGAGGAAAAGGAGCAAGTTGTTAAGCATGAAGGATACGGGTGTGCGTACCTGTCTCCACGAGATAAAAGGGAGATATCTAGAGGCCGGTGAGAGAATAAGGGAAATCCGTCTTGTCTTAATTAAGGAGAATATTCCTGAGTGAAGATTCTGTTAGAGGAGATGTCCCATCTAAGTAAGGAGGATATCCTATCACCGCCGCAGTAATGAAAAGTCGTGTCATTCATTTCAATACGACATCACACTGCATCATCATGCCACATTAATGGGAGAGTAGGTTAACCACCCTATCACATGATTCCCTGTGTCCTTTTGGCGGTGGCCTATCTAGCTGACTAAGGGAAATGATCAGGACAGAGTCGGCTGAGTGTTAAGTAGGGCACCGAAGGACTGGAGCGTGATCGGCAGAGGGAGCCCGAGTCAGGATTGACTGAGACCGAGACGGAGTATGATCGAGAGGAGCCTTAGTGAGGTAGGAGGGGAGTGACCTAGAGTCGAAGCTCGGAGTTTGGTATAGAACCAGAGTCAAGCCTCAAGAGAGGTCGGGCATGAGATCCCGAGCTGAGCCTAGCACCGAGTCATGCATTCGACCCCGAGTTGAGCTACCTCTTGAGTCGAGCTCGTGCGCCTGGTTTCAGCGATACTGAGCTGAGGTGGCCGAGAGATCGTCGGGGGACCAAGCCGGTCAGCCCCGACATCGAGGCTTCTGTCTAGCGTGTCATCTACTTGGACCGACTCTTGACTTTCTTGACCCGATCATACTGACCCATAATACGCCCCAAAAGCAGCAGCATCACTCTCCTCTCCAGTTGGCGTTAACAGTGAAATTAAAAAACTAGCACCACTAAATCCACTAAGATGAGACCTCAACAGGCTTTAAAAAAACTAAACAACTAATTATGATGTGTTAGGAAAGCAACAACTTACAGCTTCTTTTGGCCATTCATGTTTTAGCTATTTGATGAACACATGAGTTCGATTCAAAATGGACGTCTTATGTTCGATGCAAAACAACAACTATATGTCTCAATATGTGCATTTATGTGTTTAGGATGGAGAAAATCAAATTCAGAAGCCTTTCAGGAATAGCCAAGGTACTAGGAATTGCATTTTGCCTGGCTGGTGTCGTGACAATTGCGCTATATAGAGGCACTCACATCCGTCCTTTGAACCTTCATCATCACTCTGGCCAAAATACCAAGTACCAAAACAATGTGTTTACTCCTAAAAGAAGAAGCTGGATCGAAGGATCCATCTTCCTGATAGTTGGCAATATGAGTTGGTCCTTGTGGTTAGTTCTACAGGTATCTATCCATATTGTTGAAACTATCTAAATTAACGTAGTGGTGTGTGTGTATTAGCTATTGATCATGTCTCTTTTGACAGGGAATTATGTTAAAGGAATACCCCTCGAAGCTTATTTTCACCACCCTCCAATGTCTCTTCAGCACCTTTCAGTTGGTTTTCGTTGCACTGGTATTTGAGAGAGACAGTTCCAAGTGGACCTTGCATTTGGATTTGGGACTACTTACTATTGTCTACTGTGTACGATTACTGAGCACATCAATTCAATCTCTTGATTTCATAGTAAAAACCTCTTCTTCCAATCAGAAGTTGTATAAAAAACAGGAACTTTGTATGCCAGGGCTTTGTCGTAACAGCACTGAACATCTACTTACAAAGCTTTTGTATTGAGAAGAAGGGCCCTGTTTTTACAGCAATGTTCACACCTTTGGCTCTTGTTTTTACGCTGATATGTTCTGTTTTCTTAGGAGAAAGGATTTATCTAGGAAGGTAACCTATTCAGAACTGACTCCATTTGATTTGATTTGATTTTGTTTTGTTTCTTTTTCAAATAGAATTGTCATAACACTTGAAATTTCAGCCTTTTAGGGGGAATTCTAATGGTCGTAGGCCTCTATAGCGTTCTGTGGGGAAAAGCCAAAGAGACAGTGCCTTCTGAAGTCTCAATTGAAGACGGGAAAACTCACACAGAGGAGAAGGAAGCAACAGGAAATCACTCTGACGATGTTGTTCCACTTCAATAAGTCTGTCTTGTAGTAACTAATTCAACCATCTCTTGAGTTGAACAGCACTAGTGTGTAATGATGATCTCATTCGTCAAAACTAAGGGACAGAAGAAAGAGAGATCAACAAAAAAGGATAAAAAATGATTGAAAATGTATTAGATACATTTACATGCTGCGGTGCAAATATAAGCTTCAAAAATATTGAGATAAACAAGTACATTCCTAATTCATTTAAATGGGACTTTGACATCATTCATTAGTCAGCTCTAAATAAAGCTTAAAAGTGGAAATTTATTAGTGTTTAGTTCTTTCAATTAATTTTTCTGAGCTAATTTTAGGGTTTCATTTGAGTGCGCTAAGTTTAGGGTTTAATTTCAGGTGCGTTTTCAGCATCGTGATGCATGCATGAATCATGAGCTGCTCCAGTGGCTCGTTCACTCACTT
This sequence comes from Curcuma longa, assembly GCF_044706935.1. Classification (NCBI taxonomy): domain Eukaryota; kingdom Viridiplantae; phylum Streptophyta; class Magnoliopsida; order Zingiberales; family Zingiberaceae; genus Curcuma; species Curcuma longa. Next base: position 14,365 of record NW_027430773.1, on the reverse strand, counting down.
TGTTCCGTTTCTCTTTCTTGGACTGTTGTTTTTGCGTCGAGCTTGCATTGATTCGCGCGACCTCTTTCTTGGAGAATTCATTCAAATAAATTCCACAGACGACTTCGACTTGCCATCGATATGGCGACCTACTTCCGCTGAGCACCGGAGGTACAGGCCGTTGATGGCTTGCTGACGCTCTACCTCATGAATTCCGGCGCCTTCAGCACTGGATACGCCGATGTAGCAGCGGCTCCGTCGAACATGCTCCTCCTCAACTCGGCGATGAGCAATTCATCGAATCCGATCGATCGCCAGCGCCAGCACTTGGTCTGCGCCGTCCCGCTCCAACCGGCCTGTGTCAGTATCTGCTACCTCAATTAACGATTGGTCAGGAGCAAGGTCGAGTGACCGCGGAGGTCGGATTGGTCAAGAACGAGTGACCAAGGAGGTCGGATTGATCGGGAGCGAGGCTGAGTGACCAAGGAAGTTGAGTTGGTCGAGAGCGAGATCGAGTGATCAAGAATGTCGAACTGGCCGAGAGCGAGTGACCAAGAAGATTGAGATTGAGAGTGTCAGACCGGTCTAACATTTTGTTGACTGTTGGCCGCTTGACTCGTCCTATCAATCCCCCTCTTGATCTTTACTGGCACATAACACCAATTAGGATCCGCTGTTATCAGTCAGCATGAAATGGCAGTCGCGATGCATATGGCTCCGTCGATCGCCGAGCAGGGGAAGAGCTAGCTTTGCGTCTTTTTTGATGGGATCCAAGTACTTGAAAGCAGCTCAGCGGTTGCTGGACGAGTTAGTCAACGCTTGCGAGGGAATCAAAGATGTGAAGATCGGAAAGGAGGCTACTTCAAAGAATCCGGCGGCGGAAGCCGACGGCGGCGGCAACGTCGTTGCAGCGGACGTTGCAAATCTCACGGCCGCAGAAAGGCAGGAGCTGCAGATGAAGAAGGAGAAGCTGGCGGACATGCTCAAGGAGGTAAAATCGATTGTATTCGAATTAGATGAGCATATACAACAGATCGAAAATCTAATCTTTACTGGTAAAAGCCAGACCTTTACTCGATTCATGTGCAAAATTTCCAATTTGCAGGTGAAGAGAGGTACGTACAGCCAGTACCGCCACCATACGCAAGTCGTAGTATCCTCGTTCGAGGCTATCGCTGGCTACGGATCGTCGAGAACCTACACCTTGCTTGCCGTTCGGACGATATCAAAGCTCTTCCGGTGCCTGCTAAATGCGATCGCCAGCCAAGCCCGGGCAAGTAGAAGGAGCTTGGGGGAGGAAGATGACAAATGCGGAGGGTCGAAACTTCGCTTCATCGATCAGCGTTTCAGGCAGCAGCGGGCACTCCAGCTTGGGAAGATATTGGCATGGTTTTGTTTTTGGACTTACTCAAAAGGGTTCATAATTAGATATTGATGTGGTCCCAACGGATTCGTTCCCTTAACAATCCTAACGGATCCTTTATTGGTACGGATCTCATTGGATCTGCCCCTTTAATAGTTCTAACGGACCTCTTATTAGGAGCCCTTACCATATGAATCCGCTCTGATACTACTGTTAAATCTGATGAAATCCATATATATCTTCACAACGGTACGATATTGTCCACTTTAAACTCATGCCCTTATGATTTTATTTTTGGACTTATCAAAAAAATCTCATACCAATAAAATATTTTTCATCTTATAATCCTATGATCTTTTTCACAATTTTCAGAAAACTGCAGCATAGCATAGCAGTTGGCGGCAGCAGCAGCTGCGGAAGCATCATGTTTCCATTCTCCGCACTTGCTCTTCAATCACTTCATCCGTGAGTCAAAAATATTTTATAATTAAACATTTTTAATTTTTAAATAATATTTAAAATATTTCTTATAATGAAAGATTTCTGATTTGTCATCGAACCATACATCCTTAAATCATGTATAGGTTGCTAATATGGTGGCCGTGGAAAATTTCCGTGAGACCGAATCAGTCATCTTCAAAGATAGTCAATGAGACTAATTAAGATTTATCATGTATACGTTGCTAGTAAAACAAACAAATTGTAACCTATCAAAGTTCATTCAAAAATACCTCCAATTTGCACAAAAGCAAGCAGCATTGCACGAGGTAGCAGATTCAAAAATGTTGAAATTGGAAATACAATCATGCTGAGCAAACCTCATAACAATGACACCTCACAAAGGCTTTATAGCTAGCTACCACCAAATTGAAGGTAAGCATATTTTGGGCAACTGAAACAGTTAGAGATGTTGGCGCACACAAGTAGGCGTTGTTGATGAAGTAGACAAAAGAATGTTTAATTTCGTCGCTAATGTTGGATGCGGAGAGACAGTCATGATGGCAGAAGCCAACCCTGCCTCCTAACCTTTTTTCAATCAGAACAATGGTTCTAAGAGACCATTCACTGAAGATCATCAAATGACTCTTGCAGGCACAGAGGTTTGTTGGAAAATGGCATGAGCCATGTTGATGTTACCAGCGGTATGCAGTGCCATGTTGCTTCCAGCTGATGGCTCTAACAATTGCACGAGTGAAAGGAATATCTCCATTCGAGTTACATCCCGGTTTGCCTGCACACAACAATACGAGTATGACCATGTTTTTACATATCAATAGTGTTGTTTTTAGTGAGGAGAGCGTTGGAAGTACCACCTCTACAGCAAAACGTGCCCAAACTTTGCTTTTGCGTGCCTCCATCACCCCTTTCAATATGGTCAAACCCAATCCTCGGATGAAGTCAGCAATCTCCAGAAAAGAACCACGCTCCTTGCAGAGCATCTACAAGGAAATGCATCTTTAAACGTTCTCGTCATTGAAGATCAATAAACATGGAAGTATTCGCACCAAAGCTAAGTATGATTTACTTCTACTAGCAGTTGACGAGGAGGGTTTAGATCCTCCACCACAATGGGGCAAATCATTGGTTGAGTTCCTACTTCAAACGCCCATGTTGCACCATCCTCAAAGTTGTCTTTCATAAGTAAACCACCCTCCTCATTGCTGATCTGCATGAAACTGAAATTGTTATTAAACATTCGCATGGTCCAACAATCTGATAACAAAGGAAAATCACACAGAATCATGGCATGCAGCCATGAGCAGAATTGACTGATTTATCAAAAAAGACATGACGTTAAAGTAAAGGGTCATCTATTAACAATTAAACCCAACAATAAAATTCATTTGTTCCAGAATTTGTCAAAGTTCAGATGCGTTTTCATTCTGAAGAAACTTCAAACTACCATTGCAATTAAACTGTATCGTGCATTTGAAATACTACTGAGTTATTTGGCTAAATGAAAAGTTTTATCCAAAACTTTAGAATATATAGACAAGACATAGCATACAAGTTAGGAGTGAAAGTCCGACCTTGGGTTCTCCAGAAACCTTCAGCTTGTCAGCATGCGTTGTCACACTTTGCAAGAAAAACATGTGTTTGATAGTCTTCTCCAACAATGCATCAATGCTGCACTATTCCCTCCGCAACAATAAGAGGCAAAAATATGTTAAGTAGGGCTCTTAAATACAAGCAGAATTTGCAAAAGATAAGGAATTAAGCTTCATATTAAAACAAGTACCTTTGCCCCATTGGGGACTATTTCTCGAAGTTCCTTGATACGGTCTTGTATCAATTGTCTGTCTTTTGGCCGTGGTCTAGGGCTCTCTGCTGGTCTAGGTCTCTTTCGGTTCAGCTTACCTACTTCTGAAACTCTTTTACTATTTGAATCTGATGCACAATCATTCATAGCGCTTTGACAGCTTTCAACCTGTGCATTGATTTGAGGCTTATGAAACCCAGACTTCTGAGTGTACTCTCCATCTTTCTCAAAGCTGCATGAAGACTTGCTATAACTTATGCACGAAGGCTCTAATTTTACTACTAGTGGTGAAAACTCTACAGGTTCATCATTCTTGTGATTAGACAACTGTGCTTCACTGTGACTGGGAATTTTAGCATAACGTGAACTACAAGGATCCATGAATGCACTCTGAGAAACATTACCATCTGAACCCTGTTTGGAACACAAATTGATCTTTGTAATTACTGCATCCAATAATTGATCCTTGTCATCTATGGGAAACAACCCAGAACAAGAGATCTGTTCATTTAAGGAGTCATAGTTGGGACAAGCATCCAATTCCTCTGGGGGCATGGTTACATCTGTGCCAAGATCACAAACATTTGTACTATTCTTATGCACTACCACATCAGCCAAACTGCCATTTGTCCAATATATCTTGTGATCAGCATCCAACATATGAAACATATCATTTTCTGAAGCAAACAAAGTTCTACTCTTCAATGAAGGCAGAAGCCTGTACTCTTTCAAATCTTGTGTACACTGAATGATCTCCGTTCTACAAGTGTCATTTTCTACATAATCAACATTTTCATGTATTTGGTCATTCCAGACAGGTTTTGAGTAGCTTATTGCATGTTCTTGGAGAATGCCAGAGAGCATATCAGAGCAAGCAACTTTAGATTCAGAGGAAAAAACATGAGAAGCTTGAACTAAATCATCATTTTCTTTGATCTCAAGATTTGACTGGCTCTGTTCACCTTCACTTAATAGGAAAGGCTGGTCCTTCCTGGAAACCTCTGATATGCATGTGTTTCTAAATTTGAGTGCTTGGGCTCTTTGGCCTAAATTTGAAGTTGTCTCAATTACAGCAGATGAAGTTGAGGATTTTGTAACTCTGTGTGGATTTGTCGTTGAACTAGCATTGCTAATATCATAAACAACGTTTGTAGATTCAAATGCTCCAATAGCTGATGCAAACATAAGCTCTTCTTCCAAGACGTTTAAATTATTAGGTAATAAAAATGAGTTCAAATCAGAGTGTCTGTTTTGACACTCAGATTTTGAATCATCAGGTGGAATCTGTGATGTAGGTTGTATGCCTGCCTTTGGAAATATGTAATCAGCACTTTGCAAAATAAGCTTACCTAAAGGATATGCCATCTTCGCAGTCAGTTCGGTTGGCACTACTTCAGAATCACTAGAAGGGATTTTCATATTTAATTGAGATGGAATTAGAGAAACAGATTCAGAGAAAGATCTTGGAGTTGGAGAATTAAGTAACTCAGTGTTGCATTGATTAGCAATGACATGTAATTTCTCATCCACATTAAGCCAAGGATTTTGAGAATGAGAACCAAGAGCTGGCCCATGTGAACTATATATTTGACAATCTTCCCTCCAAGATTTCTGGGTATTACTAGATAGAACATCACTTGAAACATAATCTAGCTTCGCAAACAAACATTTTATGTGCTGAACCAATCCAATGTTTTCTATAACCTGCAATTAACATATACAAATCAAAATAGCAGATAAAATAAGTATACACTCAAATACCACCTACGCCCATTAGCATAAATCCCCTCTACCAATTAACAAGAATAGATGGATGTTTCTGCACAAAAATAAAAAAAAAAAAATCTTATGAAATTACTTTATGATGAAATGTATGTTTCTGCAACATTTTTTATCAACAATTATGATGTAGGCATCTTGGACTAAATATTAAAGGTGCAATAGAAATACTTTCAACTATTTTTCAGAAAAATAGCGACCATGTTCAAGTTAATTCTTCCTAGTCCATTGACGCAATCCCATGTCATTTTATGAAGTGCTAACATTTCAGACTTTATTGTGTTAACTATTTGTTTGAAAGTTGAAGCAATAAGTAAAAACTAAAGGACAAAACAATGTAAAAAATAGGACATATTCAGAAGAAGTATAGTGGAAATAATAGTACCATTTGAGTAGAACCAAGTTGTATTATGCCATATGGAAGCACAGGGACAATTACAATAGTCTGCCAAACAAAAAAGTCATCAGAACTTAAGAATAACAAACATAAATGTAAAACAAAGACTAAAGCTTTAGAACAAATGAGAAAAATAAGAAACAGAAAAGTGAAATATCTTACTTGCATGCCTGCTTCTATCTGACAGTTAATCTCAACAAGGCCCTTGCAGGATGCAGTAAAATCAGTTAGGATGCCCAAAAAAAAGTATAATGAAGGAGCACTTAGTCAAAATCTTAGAACCTTAGATGTTTTCAAATTTAATCAAAGCTAGATAAAGTAATTCATACACAAAGGAAGGTGGAGATATAACATGAGAGCTTATACATGGATCTCTAACTTCCCATCCAATTCATACACTGGCTTGTATAGTGAATAATCCAGTCATAGACATTCTAGCGAACAATGCTAATTGAATTGTTTGCATATGCTGGGAATCAGAGAAATAATATCAAATAAATTGAGTATCTGATTCAGATTTTCAAACAAAATTGATGGACTCTTCATCATTTCAACAGGAGAAGTTACGGTAGCAATAGCTAGTGCTATCTTAATAGGTCTACACAATCCAACAAAAATCAAAAAAATCCAATGAGTCTGAACTATTCTGGATCAGCTACACAGATCTTATCCCACTATTGAACTCTATGTATGGCTATATGATATCAGGATCTTTTAAGTCACTTCTACATCTTCAAAAAAAAATAATAAAAAAGATAAAAAGAGCAACAGGACGATGACAAGATGGTCATCCCTTGTGGGTAGGGTTGGACAAGTAGCTGATAACCTAGCAAACTCGAGTCTCAACCAAATAAGGAGCTATAAAAAGATACTGTGTTTTGGATGCTAAAGCAAGCAAGACAACCCATTTCAAACGACAATGCTCTCACATGTAAAATGTGCATCATGGATATGATTTGGAGCTATAGATTAGTTCAACTATATGATAAGACATTAAGATATATACCTCAGATTCAGAACTAAATTTGTCTGTGTTGATCCACTTATATTTTCCTGATAGAGCTGCCTGTCCAATTAACCTGAAATAAATTTGATTAATTAAATTTAACAAGGAGTGAGAAGTCGGTGTCGCATACAAACAAATCAAAAGAGAAATGTAATTTCAAGAATGGCGCATGTGCACACACCCATCTCCGACAAGATGGACCTGAGATGCCAAAATCTTGTGAACCAGAGCGTGTGTTCCATCATGCTTCTCACAGCCTAGCTCTAAGCCGTCACTCTTGATACCCACATCTTCTTCCTTATGAAGGAAATTAGAGATCTTGAAGCTTGAGATATTGGGCTTCTTGTTGCAGTACCCATCTTGCCAGATCAAATGCCTGTAATTTCAGAAAAGGTTCCATGAACAACTGCCCGAACATGTAGCTCGGACATGAAAGAAATTCAAAAAATCACTGAATGTTACCATATAAATGTGTCTTCAACTAACAAGCACTTATTCTCCCTGCCTAACCCACCTCTATGTTAGATTCAACTCGTCATTAACTAACAGATTAACCTAAAGTGGAAACCATTTCCATATTTGCCAGGGTCAACAAAGGCAAGCTATGAAGCTACCAAACCCTATCACAGCCAAATCTTATCCGACGAAATATTCCAAGTGAAAGCAATTGAGGCATGAATCTTACACTCGACGCTCGAAGACAACCGGCTTCCAGATAACAGCGTAGGACCACCCTGACTCAAGGCACAGTCTCTTCAGCCCCTCTCTCAGCGGCATCCCCATGAGGAACCGCACTCTGTTCTGAAATCTGAACCAAAAGAACCAAACTTTGCCGCAGCCGGAAAGCACCAAAACGGAGAGATGTGTAAGAACGATCGAGTTAGGAAGCACAAATGCCAACGCTGCGGCAATACATAGATATTCCGAGCGTGCCTAACTGCCGCGGCAAGAGCCCCGCCCAGCCTGCATGGTCCGCACCCCGCCGCCCCTCTTCCTTCTGTTCCGCGCCGCCTTCCCCTCCTCCTCCTTTGCAGCGGGTCGCCAGCCACCCATCGACGAGCTTGACCACCAGGGAGGAGGCTTCGCGGGCTCCTCCTCGGAGCGACCACCTTAAGAACAGAAATTAAAGCGCAACCTCGGTCGTCATCATTCGTGCTCTTCGAGGGCAAAACCGGAAACCCGTCGCATAATTATACTGCCCACTCAGCTACCGATAAATTTAAACTCTAGGAAATTGCTTGTCTGGGACCCCACTCATTCTCTCCAATCACGGCACGGGTAACCTAAGCATTTAGCTGGATAGCCAATCACAAGCGACTGAACAATCGTCGCTCACGTGCGCTCGAGATGCGTTTGGCGGCGAATCACCGGCGGCATGTGGAGAGTCGCATACGATCCCTCATGCGGCCGCGCGTAGGCCTCATCTGTGCTCCATTTCGTGCGCAGCTTTCGGGCGGTCGGGAGGACAGGTTCCGCACTTTGGGCCTCGATCTTGGCCATGAATTACGAGGAGAGCCACTCGGAGGAAGAAGGCAGGGAGGGACGGAGGCTTTTTGAAAGGCAAAGCATTTCTTTATCTCTGTGTGATAAGCAATCATGTAGTCTTTTAATGGTGGGGTAAGGATGGGGCTTTCTTTTCAAGACGACGAAAGTGGGGGGGATCGAATGGCGTGTTGGTACTTGGTAGGATGAGTAGAAGCAATGCTGACACGTCTCGCCCAGTGCTTGTCACCTCCTTTTGCTTAAACTACTACAAATTTCAGCAGTTCATGGCCCTTTCAAGGTTTCCCCTTCTCCTTCTGAAGTAGGTTTCGATGCTGCTACATTTGTTTGATTTCTTTTTTCACATGAAGTTTTCGTTGATGTAATTGCATTTTGTGCTGTGCTGCCGATGGTGTCCATTTTTTTACTTCAAACCCAATGAAGAGAAGATGGTTGGCAAAATGCCAAAATCTATACACACACACACACAACTCTTTAATCTAAATTCCCCTTTGATTGCTAGCACAAGGACACAACTCATGCTACCAAAGCCTCAAGAATTCCTATGTTCTTGATTCATTCACTTTCCCTTTTTGTTTTAATAAAGGTAATAATTCGGAGAGGCGCGATGAAATCATCTTTAACTTAGGGTCTTTAGGGCTCATAATCTCATTCCTAAAAGTGGAAGATTTGATTCTTAAACATATCAAAATATGATCTTGGAAGGGTAGAGTACTTGATTGCCTTGGTGGCAATTAGCTAGCTATGAGTTCAACATCTAAAGGGTGTTAACAACTTAATCATCATGATGTGGACGGCAAGGATGACTATTCTAATTCTTAGTGCCTTAGTGGAGTGCTTCAAGAAACATGAAAATTGTGTAAAAGGAAAGAGGCAACTAAAAGACATATCAGTATGAGAATCTTGACTTTGGGAGGAGATATGAAGCTAGTCCTTTGTTGATTGTTAAATCTAAGGCCCACTGATTTGGGGAGGTGATAAAATCACAAGAAAGGCAAGTAAATGGCTGAGGATGGGTCACACCAATGATAATTGTGGATCCCACTTTCTTTTTAGATGACTCAGTAAAGTCTCAGACAATTGTGCTTGATGATCTCAATTGGTATGCACCTTTGTTTTGTTTGGACCTAATATAATATTATATATATATATATATATATGTAACAGAATTATATAATATGGAAAAATATTTTTGGGAGATCTTAATTTAGATTTTGCATCAGTTGTATATATTATCTACTTCTAGATTGTAAACTATGGACCACTGCAAGTATGGCGTGTAGGGTTGGTGGAGGTTCAAACAACGGTTCACATATGGCCCAAAGCAAACAGTTAAATCAAGATTATGATAAGGTAAAAGATTGGAGAATTGTCTCTTTCATCTGTTATTTTTCACCATATTTTTTTAAACTTGTTTTTGATTGTTTCAGTAATCAGACTAAGATTTTTTTGCTTTCTTCCCTGTTGCTCATCATATCAGAATTCGTGGACAAGCTAGTACAAACTCCTACAGTGAAATGTGAGACTGGGAGTCAGCTAGTAGATGTGAGATATATAATGATAAGTAGATAGCTCTGTGAAATTTGGAATGACATGGGGAAACTCTAATGGATGAGAATATTTCTTGATGATTTCTGAAACAGCATAGCTATTTTGCAGCAGTAGCCACTTACGGATGGAAGCAGCATTTACTTGAATGGGAAAAGGAAATGGTTTGTTTTGTGTTAAAAAGTTAATGGTCATGTGAAACCTTACCAGTACTTGATCTATGGATCAAGCTATGAGCCTATAATAAGATATTTTATCTCTACTCATTCAGGGACCATTAAAGCTGCAAGTCAAGCTGCAACGACTGGTAGAAAGCTTGAGGTAGATGTTAGTGGGCCGAAGCAAGAGTGAGTTTGATGGCATTTCTTAGTTTAGTTTAAGAAATAGAATAGATTGATAATTGTCTTGATCTATATGTTTGATGTGTAGAAAAAAATATAAGCAATAGAAGAGAATTAAACCCACTCAATCAGTTCATTCAATTGGTTCAGTTTATTTAGCACGGCTGGTCCACACAATTAGTTTGGCCTGTCAATTTGCTTGGTCCTTTTCAATCAGTAAGATGGAAGAGGTGTAGTGGCTGACCCACCTCCTAAGTGCACTAAGAAATCTCAAATGGAAACATCAAGCACATAATTATTGCTAGTGTGACTGCTACTACTACACTGATCGCCAACAGAAGTGGAATGTTGGATGGAAGGCTTTTCTTCTCGTCCACAGTTCATAGTTCTTCCACCTACCATGAGGTGTTCATGCCTTAACTTTTCATGTAATCAACTTAGTTTCCTATTTTGATGATGCTAATTAGCATAGTTGCAAAGAGTTTTAAAAGCTATTTAAGTAGAACAAGGCTTTGAATGTATTGCAAAGATGGGCGTCTTGTGACATTGTGCAAAATACACATAAAAACTGAACCAATATTGATAGAACTATCATTGTTGCATACATCTGTTCATCTGACCAGAGACATTTACATTGCATTCATCTCTCTGAGTCCCATTTGATGATCCAAGTACGGATCTTTGGCTATCAATCGTGCACTGGTTCCCTTCTCTGCATTGCCGAACAGTGCTCACAAAATGGGACCATCTTTTCTCTCACCATGCCTAACTTGTTTCTTATGAGGATCTGAATTGAGTGTGTGTTTTTTTTCACTTCTGCATTGTTATTTTGGAAAATATTGTTATTTTCATCTTTTAGGCCATTGAGATGAAGATTTTGGGTTTGGTGAGCATCATTCAATGTTGTTAGACAAGGACTAAAAGAAAGAATAAAATGGATAGAAAGAAAGTTACAATTGTTGGATCATATATATTTGCCAACTTTATCATTCTATATTATAAATAATTTAACAAAATACAAGTCATATCAAATCTTAGAATATCCATCCATCCATCTAATGCAGCATTCTGAGTAGGTAAGTAGATGCTCCTCTTTTTCAGCTAAACCTTGACATAAATACACATGATAAAGTTATTTTAGGTCAACGTGTGGAATTTTTGCCTCTTAATCAATCAATCAATCCCATGTGCAGTCATTTTCTATCAACACCTTGAAACTTACATGCCTTCCTGGAATTAGCAACTACCAGGAAGCTTCATATTAAAATAACTCATAACATTATTCCCAAATACTAAAATATATTTAACAGGTACTATAAGCTTGCAAATTAAACCTTGCATGGTGCCTACCTATAGAATATCAGGAATGCACCAAGGAGTTGACATTGATATAATCATAATTTGATCCCTTCTTACCTTCTTAGTCTTTGATTAGTTGGAGAACTTAATTACTTCAACTGGGACAAGTTTAAGAAGAAAATGGTGGAGGAGAATTGATGAAAAATAATGTCAATCAGTGCTTCCTTATATGTAGTATTATGATTTTTTTTTTTTAAATATTTATGGGAGTAAAGGTTCTTATAGAAGAGTAGGAGATGTATATTTATTCATGTAAAGTCTGGCTTCTACTAAGTCAATGATTAAGAGAGAAATAATAGTTGGAGATTCATGTCTGGCTCAAAGAATGCATCCAATTGTTAAGGTGCATTGTAATTATATTTGCTTGCTATCATCACAATGACAGAATCAATATTTTTGTTTATATTTTAGCTTGGATTTTCTTCTTTTCTTTCTCAATCAATTGAAACTGTCAAATAAACTTGTATCAATCAATTACTTGGTCTATTTAGTTTACTCAGCTAGTGTGTGCAACTTGACTGACTTCCCTCGACCGATCCAACCTGCTCGACCTACTCAGATTGTCTAGTTCATTCAACTTATTCGATTTGATCGGACTGTGGTTCGCTTGCCCCTGCTGTTTAACTAACCTCAATTGATCCGGTTCAAAACTATCTCGCTCTTGGGTTGCTCATCCTGACTAAGTCTAACTAGCCGAGTTTAACATTGGGGGTTTGGGGATGGTCCAACCGCTGCACATGGTGGAATCGCGTTCCCCAAGCACATTCCACCAAGTCAACGAAGTCTTTTTATATTTTTCTGAAATAAAAATAAAAAGCTCCAAGTCAACGAAGTCAAACTGAATCCTCTTTATAAAATCTCTCGCTCATTGCTTCCATTTCCCACCCACTTAACCTGATCCTCCTCCTCCTCCTCCTCCTCCTCCATTAATTCCAATTAATCCCTCTCATTACGACCAAAGCCTGTAGCATGGGCGCCGGCTGCGACCGCCACCACCACGACGACGACTGCTGCGACTGCCTCCGCATCAATGCTACTCCATCCTCTGCTGCGGCCGCGACGGCGACGACTGCTGCGACAGCTGCGAGGAGCGCCACCGCAGGCTGCTCATCGCGGCGAGGATCATCGGCGGCATCCTCTTCCTGGTCGGCCTCACCATCCTCATCGTCTGGCTGGTGCTGCGCCCCACCAAACCCACCTTCTACCTCCGCGACGCCGCCGTCTTACAGTTCAACCTCTCCCTCTCCGACAACCTCCTGTCCACCGTCGCGCAGGCCACCGTCGCATCCCATAACTCTAACGGCCGGATCGGCGTCTACTACGACCGCCTCGACGTCTTCGCCACCTACCAGGTCTCCCTGCGTACTTAATCCCCGCTCGTCGTTAACAATTAATTAAGCGAACTCGCTTTTAAATTCCAGGATCAGCAAATTACGGTGGCCACCGCCATCCCGCCCTTCTACCAAGGCCACGAAGACATCAACGTCTGGTCGCCGTACCTCGCCGGCACCTCCGTGCCGGTGGCGCCGTACCTCTGCAGCGCCCTGCAGCAGGACGAGGCCGCCGGCATCCTCCTGCTTTACGTCAAGATGGACGGCCGCATTCGGTGGAAGGTCGGGTCCTGGACCTCCGGCCACTACCGCCTTGAGGTCTCCTGCCCCGCCTTCTTCTCCTTCACCGACTCCTCCGCCGGCGTCCCCGTTCTCCGGTTCCTCCATGGCACGTCTTGCAGCACAAGTGTTTGATGGGTGAATTAATGCCAATCCCGATGCAATTTAATATAGTTAATGAAAATTAGATTAATTAAAACGTTAAAAAGGAAGTGTAGTTGCTTTGTAATTCGTGTAAGTTTCAATATATTATTTGAAATGGAAAATGTTTTTATAGAAATGGAATACGTTGACGTTGTTCTTCTCTACGCAAATTAATAAGTTATTGAAGTACATCTGTCACTTGGACATCACATGGCATCAAGGAGTTGGTTGACCATTTACTTTGCGTGGACATCGAATTCACCTTCTTCACATGATTTAATAAGATACGAACGAACGCGAGAGCTTTGAGGTTTCAGTTTGGTCTACCTGTTAAAATTGACCTTGACTTGTAATCCGATCAAACTTAAACTTCAGGTTTGTGGGCGTCAACCGCCCACGTTTCTTAATATATATGTCCATCAGTAAATTAAAATGTCATTAAAAATTATTTTTTTTATTTAAATCGAATCAAATTAAACCAAATTAAATAATAATAATTATTATTTTATCAATTAAAATGTGAAATTTATCATCCTAACATCTCCTATGGCTGTCCCGCATCATTGGAAGGAAGTAAATTAAGAAATAGAAACTAACTCTCATATGGGAGGGTATTTCCACGATTTTATTGGGATTCAACCCTTACTATTATTTCATGAAAAACCTTCATATAAAAGTCATTGATCACTAAAAAAAGTTTAATTTTTTAAAAAATTTATGTCATTCAAATCACCATGAACTACTAAATTTATCTATATATTTTTAAAATTTTAGAGTCTTAATAAAAAATAAAAAAATACACGGTTAATAAAAAAATATATATAATTAAAGGAACATTAATAAAAAAATTTATTTTATTTAGTTTTATCTTTTTTAATAGTTAATTATAAAAAAATAAATAAATGCTAAAAATATTACTTTAATACTCCTTTGATTGAAGCATCACCCTATTAGTGTTGTTTAGGTCAAATATCACTATTTTAATGTTGATTTTATTAAAATATCATCACAATAGCATTGACTTCGTCAAACTATTATTACTTTGATATTGATTTTTTAAAAGAATCATCATCTCC